>NW_024423675.1:16464750-16681157 GCF_017311325.1 Ursus maritimus
TTTACCTCTCTGGTTAAGTTAATTCTGAGATAATGTATGATTTTTTGGTCCTATTGTAAATGGAATCGATTCTCTAATTTCTCTTTCTTCAGTCTCATTGTTCATGTATAGAAATGCAACTGATTTCTGAGCATTGATTTTGTATCCCACCACATTACTGAATTGCTCTATAAGTTCTAGTAATTTGGGGGTGGAGTCTTTTGGGTTTTCCATATAGAGTATCATGTCATTTGTGAAGAGAGACAGTTTGACTTCTTCTTTGCCTATTTGAATACCTTTTATCCTTTTTGTTGTCTGACTGCTGTTGCAAGGACTTCTAGTACTATGTTGAATAATAGTGGCAAGAGTGGGCATCCTTGTCGTGTTCCTGATGTTAAGGGAAAGGCTTTCAGCTTTTCTCCATTGAGAATGATATTCGCTATAGGCTTTTCATAGATGGTTTTTATGAAATTGAGGAATGTACCCTCTATCCCTACACTCTGGGGGGTTTTAAGCAGGAAAGGATGCTGTATTTCGTCAAATAATTTTTCTGGATCAATTGAGAGGATCATATGGTTCTTGACTCTTTTCTTGTTGATATGATCTATCACGCTGATGGATTTGCGAATGTTGAACCACCCTTGCGTCCCAGGGATGAATCCCACTTGGTCTTGATGGATAATCCTTTTAATGTACAGTTGGATCCTATTAGCTAGGATCTCGTTGAGAATTTTGGCATCCATATTCATCAGGGAAATCAGTCTGTAATTCTCCTTTTTGATGGGGTCTTTGCCTGGTTTGGGGATCAAGGTAACACTGGCCTCATAGAATGAGTTTGGTAATTTTCCTTCTGTTTCTATTTTTTGAAACAGCTTCGGGAGAATAGGTATTATTTCTTCTTTGAATGTTTGGTAGAATTCCCCAGGGAACCCGTCAGGCCCTGGACTCTTGTTTTTGGGAAGGTTTTTGATCACTGCTTCAATGTCTTCATAATCGGTCTGTTTAAATAATCAATGTTTCAGTCTTGGTAGTTTATAGGTTTCCAGGAAGGCATCCATTTCTTCCAGGTTGTTTAATTTATTGGCATAAAGCTGTTGATAAAAGTTTCTAATGATCCCTCCTATTTCATTGGTGTTGGTCGTGATCTCTCCCCTTTCATTCATAATTTTATTAATTTGGGTCCTTTCTCTATTCTTTTGAATAAGTCTGGCCAGTGGCTTATCGATCTTATTTATTCTTTCAAAGAACCAGCTTCTAGTTCTGTTGATCTGCTCTATTGTGCTCCTGGTTTCTAATTCATTGATCTCTGCTCTAATCGTGATCACCTGCATTCTCGTGCGTGGGTTAGACCTATTCTTCTGTTCCAGCTCCAGCTTCTTGAGGTGAGAATATAAAAACTGCATTTTAGATTTTTCTATTCTTTTGAGTGAGGCTTGGATGGCTATGTATTTTCCCCTTAGGACTGCCTTTGCAGCGTCCCATAGGTTTTTTTTTTTTTTTAAGATTTTATTTATTTATTTGACAGAGAGAGAGACAGCAAGTGAGAGAGGGAACACAAGCAGGGGGAGCGGGAGAGGAAGAAGCAGGCTCATAGTGGAGGAGCCTGATGTGGGGCTCGATCCCATAACGCCGGGATCACGCCCTGAGCCGAAGGCAGACGCTTAACCGCTGTGCCACCCAGGCGCCCCCCATAGGTTTTGAACCGATGTGTTTTCATTTTCGTTGGTCTCCAAAAATTGTTTAATCTCCTTCTTAATTACCTGGTTTACCCAATCATTCTTGAGCAGGATGGTTCTTAGTTTCCAAGTGTTTGAGTTTCTTCCACATTTTTCCTTGTGATTGAGTTCCGGTTTCAAAGCATTGTGGTCTAAGAATATGCAGGGAATAATCTCAGTCTTTTCGTATCAGTTGAGACCTGTTTTGTGACCCAGTATATGGTCTATTCTGGAGAAAGTTCCATGAGCATTCGAAAAGAATGAGTATTCTGTTGTTCTGGGGTATAGTGTTCTGTACATATCTATGAGGTCCATCTGGTCCAGTATGTCATTCACAGCTCTTGTTTCTTTGTTGATTTTCTGTTTAGGTGATCTGTCTGTTGCTGAGAGTGGAGTGTTGAGGTCCCCTACTATTAACGTATTAGTATCTATATGTCTCTTTATTCTGTTTAAGAGTTGGCTTGTTATCTAGCTGCTTCCCTGTTGGGGGCATAGATATTTATAATTGTCATATCCACTTGTTGAATACTTCCCTTAAGAATAATATAGTGCCCTTCTGCATCTCTAACTATAGTCTGTAGTTTAAAATCCAATTTATCTGATATGAGAATTGCTACCCCAGCTTTCTTTTGAGGTCCATTGGCATGAAAAATGGTTTTCCATCCCTTCACTTTCAGTCTGGGTGTATCTTTAGGTTCAAAATGAGTCTCTTGTAGACAGCAAATGGATAGGTCATGTCTCTTTATCCAATCGGCAACCCTGTGGCATTATGGGAGCATTTAGGCCATTCACATTGAGAGTGATTATTGAGAGATTTTTTTTTTTAAGATTTTTTTTTTTTTATTTGACAGAGAGACAGCCAGCGAGAGAGGGAACACTAGCAGGGGGAGTGGGAGAGGAGGAAGCAGGCTCCCAGCAGAACAGCCTGATGTGGTGCTCGATCCCAGATCACTGGGATCACGCCCCGAGCCGAAGGCGGATGCTTAACGACTATGCTACCCAGGTGCCCCAGAGAGATATTATTTTAATGATGTCATGTTGCCTGCGAAGTCTTTGTTTCTACAGATTGTAAAATTCTGTTCTGTATCACTCTAGGGGCCTTTTTACTTTTATAGAACCCCCCCTTAATAGCTCTTGTAGTGCTGGCTTGGTGGTCACAAATTCTTTCAGTTTCTACCGATCTTGGAAGGTCCTTATCTCTCCATCAATTCTGAATGACAGCCTTGCTGGATAAAGGATCCTTGGCTGCATGTTCTTCTCAGTTAGAGCTTTGAAAATACCGGGATGCCTCGGTGGCTCAGTCGTTAAGCATCTGCCTTCGGCCCAGGGCATGATCCCAGGGTCCTGGGACTGAGCCCTGCATCGGACTCCCTGCTCTGCTGGGAGCTTGCTTCTTCCTCTCCCACTCTCCCTGCTTGTATTCCCTCTCTAGCTGGCTGTGCCTCTCTCTGTCAAATAAATAAATAAAATCTTAAAAAAAAAAAACCTTGCCAACCCTTCCTGGCCTGCCAGGTCTCTGTAGACATGTCTGACGTTATTCTGATATTCTTCCCTCTATACATAAGGATTTTCTTCCCCCTGGCCACTTTCAAGACTGTATCCTTGGATCTAATATTTGTGAATTGCACTATGATGTGACGTGGTGTAGATCTGTTCTCATTGATCTTGGGAGGGGTCCTCTCTGCCTCTTGGACATGAATGCTTGCTTCCTTTGCCAGATTAGGGAAGTTCTCAGCTACAATTTGTTCAAATATCTCTTCTAGACCTCTCTCTTTCTCCAACCCCTCAGGGATGCCCATGATTCTGACATTGGAATGTTTCATTGAGTCAGTAATTTCCAATAATCTACATTCTTGAGATTGGATTTTTTTGAGCGAAGTTTTCATTTTTACTTTCTCTTCTACCATCCCATCTTCCAATTCACTAATTCATCTTCTGCCTCATTTACCCTGGCCGTCAGAGAGTCTAGTTTATACTGCATTTGATTCACAGCATTTTTAATTTCTGCCAGATTCGCTCTCATTTCCACCCTTAGAGATTCTATATTCTCGTTAATGTTTTCATTAATATTTTTGTCAAGCCTACACATCATCTTGACCATTGTTACTCTGCACTCCATTTCTGACAATTTGGTTATATCCATATCCATCAGTTCTGTGGCAGAGGCCAGTCTCTGCGTCCTTTCTTTGCTGAGGGTTTCTCCTCCTTGTCATTCTGATGAGGAGAGGTTGCGGGGTTGTCCAGAGCCCAAATTATTGACGAGGACCCACACAGTGTGTACTTGTTTTATAGGGACCTTAGGGATGTGGGCTTCTTGATTTTTCAGCCTGCCTTCTGGGGGAGGGGCCTGCCGTGCTGACACTCAGGCAGCCCTGTTTGGGTAGAGTTGCCCTGTCCCCTGCAAGGGGGGATGGGGATGGGCACAATGTGAACCGGTATTTCTGGGCTTTTGTTCTCTGGCGGCTTTCCCTGGCGGTTTTCCCTGGCGGTTTTCTGTGGCTCTTCTGAGAGTCAGAGCAGCAGTGGCCTTATCCTAGCCTCTGTCTCAGAACAGAGAGATCGCAATCTGGTCTCCACTGAGGTCTCCTGGCCACTCTAACTCTGTTTCCCTCGGTGCTGCTAAAAACCCCGCAGCGTCCGGGGATGTGCGCCCACAGCCGCTCTCCCAGCCCTCGCTTCCAGGGCTGGCATGTCTCTGCCCTTTGTGCTTCTAACACTGCCAGCCGCCCCCGGTTCCCACGCGTGCTCCCGAGCTCCCTGTTTCAGTGTGGTTCGCGTGTGCTCTGGAGCTCTGGTTTTCAGTCTGGTCGCAAGTGCTCCCTAGCTCCCGGTTTCAGTCCCGTTCCAGGGAGCGCTCCAGAGCTCCAGTTTTCAGTTTGGTCGCACACATTCCCGGGCTCACGGTCTCAGTCTGCTTTCTCGCTGGTGCCGGTCCTCGAGTCCGGCCCACTCCCCAGTGCAGGTGGCTACCACTTCCCGGCCCCAAGCACTCAGCTCCCTCCCCCTTCCATTTATCTTCTGATATCTGTGTGCGGATTCACGGCTCCCCGCTTTGCACCTCAATACTCAGCGCTGGAGATGTTCGTTTGCAAGATCCAGATGTATCTTCCTACATCTCAGGCTGAATTCATGGGTGTTCAGGATGGTCTGGTAGATATCCAGCTCCACTCGGGACCAGCTGTCCCTGGATCCGGCTCCTCCTCCCTCCAAGTGCGGGACTCTCCCTCAGGAGGTATTTCAAGGAGAAATGGGCCCAAGTGTCGGTGCTTCACTTCTCAAGTGTGGTGTAACCTCTCCTCACATTTCCATTCTCCATATGTCCATGTGTGACAACTTTAATATCCAGTCTACTATTTGGTAAAATCAGTTTCCTGACATGGGGGCAATCTTCTAGAGATGGGTTGCAGGTACTTCCTTCCGACTCTTGCAAAGGATGGACAGCTACTCAGGACAGGCATCCAGCAGCACACCGAGGAACAGCTCCCGCGCCAGGGAAGAACAGAGGCATCCCGCTGGGGTGTAACTGTGTATTACACACACACCCCAACACACATTCTTTCCTCTCTCCCTCACAAATACACTCTCTTACATACACACACTGTCTCTCTCACACACTCCTTTTCTAACACTTTCACATACACACTCACACACATACAATCTCTTAAAAACCTCTCAGTGTATTGTGTACATAATCACTCCACACTCCAACAGTCTCACACACACACAATCTCATACACACAGAGACTCTTCACACACAATCTCTCTCACACACATACACACATACATACAGTCTCTTAATGTACATTGTCTCACACACACTCACAATCTCACAAATGCACACCAACACACATTCGCTCTTAGGTCTCTCACACACACCCCCCTGTAAGATGTTCTTAATATAAATCCATCCTCCTCCTCATTCTAGTTTGGGTACATTTGTTTCCCAGATTCATGAACTGTGGAAATAGTATATTTTCATATGTCAAACTTAAAGAAGAATAAACTCAAACAAATGGAAAGCAGAATACATATTTTCTCTCACTGCAAGTAGCTTAATTATTTGTCTCCCCTTTGGGGCGACTTCATGAGGGCAAAACATCATTCTATCTTGTGTCTCGTACTCCCATACTTACCACTTGACAGAAAGAAGAAACTTTAAGGAAGATCTAGATGATGACATCCTGAAAGAAAATTTTGGCTTTGTTGGTACAATGCCGAATTGTCAAGGTGATGACAGATCCCAGTGGGGAATCCAGACTTTGATTTTGTGAGTTGCAAAAAAATTTGACAATACCAACAAAGTGTGGAAGAAATGAATTATGAAGAAATCAGTGGGGAAAAATCACATCTGTCAGCTCATCACCGAAGTTGAGCACAAGCCAAAGTAAAAACAGAAATTTGAGCAGCTGAAACATGAAAGAATCTAATCCAGGTAAATACAAACCTGGCTACGCCACTGACAAAAGTTATGGGAGGAATTTTCTTGGATGCTGAAGTAATAGAGAAGCAAAAGAGCTGGGACTTTCTCAACTTCTCCCTCAAAGAAGCAAAGCTGTTCAAAAAAAAAAAAAAAAAAAAAGCAGCAAAGCTGTTCCTGCAATGAATGGGCACAGGTATGTTGACGATATATGTTGGCTGACCTAGAGAAAGAGTCTCATCTGCCCATCCAGGATATGCAGGGGCATATGGGAGCTGGCATGGTGTTCCCTGCCAATGCCAACCTAAATCAGTTTCAAACTGCAGCTATTGGTCACTTTTGTCAGCCGTGCAACAGGCTCAGGGCAGACCTCCTAACTAGTTGGTTCAGATGAAACCTAAACCAGTCTAACAAGACTGGGAGGTCAAAGCTTCAAAGGAATCCCAAATGCTACAGCCCAGTTTGGGTCATGCCCAACCCTTTGCAACTTGGTTTCAACAGGAAATGCTTCAGCCTTTCTTGGCCCCCCCATTACCATTCAGGTCAATGTACGACTACTACTGTACAGAAGTTAATACCTCAGCCCCTGTTATCACTACTACTCCCTAAGCTGTTACTCTATATGTTATTTCCAATGTCCTGTGGGCACCAAGCCTGAAAGTCTGAGGGGCAGGATTGCCCAGTAATCTCCACAGGGGGCATTGTTCCCCATGCTGGTCACTGTTCTATAAGAGCAGAAGATGCTGGAAGAATGCTGTTATAGATTGTCAGGCCTAAATTCTGCAACACAATGCAGTCTCTTAAATAGCTCCAAGGTGTATGAAGCTACAATACGATTACAGGCTTATCACCTCCTGTCCAATAGAATTTTCTACAAAGATAGAAATGTTCAGGGCATCTGGGTGGCTCAGTCAGTTAAGCGTCTGACTCTTGATTTGGGCTCAGGTCATGATCTCAGGATTGTGAGATCAAGCCCTGTGTCAGGCTCCACACGGCATGAATCCTGCTTAGATTCTCTCTCTTCCCACATCCCTCTGCCCCTCCGCCCCAAAAAACCCAATAAATTTAAAAAACAAAGATTGAAATGTTCTATAATCTGCACTGTCTAAAATAGTAGCCACTAATCAAGTGGAGGTACTGAGTGCATGAAATATGGGTAGTGCAAGTGAATTTTAAGTACCTACTTAAGGGGCATCTGGATAGCTCAGTTGGTTAAGTGTTTGCCTTGGGCTCAGGTTATGATCCCGGGTCCTGGGGTTGAGTGTGGTGTCAGGCTCCCTGCTCAGCAGGCAGTCTGCTTCTCCCTCCCCCTCTGCCCCTCCTCCTGCTCTTGAGCACACACACTCTCTCTCTCCCTCAAATAAATAAATAAAATCTTTAAAAATAAATAGATATGTATTTAAATGTAATTAATTAAATTAATTTAAATAGCTACATCTGCCTCGTGGCTTCTATATTGAATAGAGCAGCTTATCACACCAAGAAGGATAACAACAACAGAAAAATCAAATTAGCTGAAGATTTTCTCACTTGTGTGGAAGTCAATACCTAATTATACCTAATAATATCAAATGAAAAAATTTTAAAGGTCATTTTTTATCAGAAGTTCTATTATTAAAGCATAGAGTTTTTCACTTGTAAGAATCCAGATTTCGGGGGCACCTGGTTGGCTCAGTCAGTCAACTGTCCAATTCGATTTCAGTTCAGGTCATGATCTCAGGGTTGTAGGATCAGAGTCCTGCATCATTCTATGCACTGGGTGTGGAGCCTGCTTAAGATTCTCTCTCTCCTCCTTCCTCTGCCCTTACACACCCCCCTCCCTCTCTAAAAAAAAAGTCAGAATTTTCTGTGGCCCCGTTTCAACTTTCTTTTTTTCTATTTCTGAATATTTTTTTCTCCCTGGAAATTGGTTTTATTGGAGATACCCAAGCTTAAATTTCTCCATTTGAAAGAAGAAAACAATCAATTCAACAAAAAGCAGGAAGAGAGCAGGACAAAAACAAAAACAAAAGCAAAGAACAAGGAACATCATTGTAAAAACAAAACACAAAAATAAGACAGTAGAAATCAATCCAAATACATCCATGGCCATAGTCACAGAAAACATAAACAGGGGAAACTTAATGGTTAAAAGACAGAAGTCTTAGATTGCATGAAAATGTAAAACAAAATACTTATCTCCTATTTCTGAAAGACCACCATTTGCGGTGCCTGGATGGCTCTGTCAGTTAAGTGTCTGCCTTTGACTCAGGTCATGATCCCAGGGTCCTAGTATCGAGCCCTACATTGGGCTCCCTGCTCAGAAGGGAGCCTGCTTCTCCCTCTCCCTCTGCCCCTCCCCCCGGCTTGTGCGCTCTCTCTCTCTCTCTCTCACTCCCTCTCTCTCTCTCAAATAAATAAATAAGATCTTTAAAAAATAAAAAAATAAAAGACCACCATTTGCAGGAGACCACCATTTCCAAGAGGAAGTGGGAAAAAAGATATACCTAATAAGTTTTAAAGAACTGGTTTTGTTATGTATTAGTCCAGATTCTCCAGAGAAACAGAACCAATAGGATGTATGTACATATATAGAAAGAGATTTATTATAAGGTTGGCACATGTGATTATGGAAGCTGTCCAGTTGAAAATCTGCAGTGTGGGCAGGGAGGCTGGACACCCAATAGAGCAGATGGTGCAGATCAAGTCTGAAGGAAGTCTGCCAACGAATTCCCTCTTGCCAGTCTTTTCATTCTATTCAGGCCTTCAAGAGATTGGATGAAGTCCACTCACGTTATGAAGGGCAATCTGCTTTACTCAGAGTTCACTGATTTAAATGTTAATCTCATCCAAAAAGATCCTCCAAATGGACACATAAACTGAACTATCACAAACACTATTAATATTAGCAAAATGAGCTCTAGAGCAAAAAACATTATTAGAGTCAAAGAGAGTCACCAAGATGTTTATAATCATATTATATCTATACCTGATAACACAGACTAAAAATATATCTACACTCAACAGAATTACAAAAATAAGTTCTACCACCAACAGTAGATTTTGTTAAAGATTTATTTATTTATTTATTCATTTGAGGGGGGGAGGGGAAGAGAGAAAGGGTAAGAAAGAATCCCAAGCAGACTCCCTGCCAAGCAAGGAGCCAACACAGGCTTGATCCCACGACCCTGAGATCATGACCTGAGCCAAAATCAAGAGTCAGACACTCAATCAAGCCACGCAGGCACCCCCGCTTTTTTAAAGATTTATTTATTTATTTTGGCGGGGGCAGAGGGAGAGGGAGAGAGAATCCCAAGCAGACTCCTGAACAGTAGATTTTTAATACCCTTCTCTCAGAAACTGATAGAGCTAGAAGAAAAAGAAAGGTAAGGAGATACAAGATTCAGAAAATTGAAATACAAGCCTCATGAATGGCCTGGTGAAGTATTCATTCCCCTAACATAAAAGGAATACACATTATTTTAAAGTACCTAAGTTACATCTACAAAAACACAAAGGGCAGTAGTGCTTGTCTTCCAAACAGTATCAATCAGGACACAACTAACGAGACCATGAGAGAAGCTGGACTAGGGTAGGGTGGTAACCCCAAGGAATGGAGTGGACGGAGGCAGTTATCAAAGGAAAATGAAGCAGCCTGTGGGTCAAGGAAGGCAGAGGACACAGCAGCCAGAAAAACTAACTCTGGGGCTGAGCCACAGGAAGCAGCTACAGGTCTCATTAAGCCATACTCTCTCATTTAGCACACAAGCAACAGAATTTTTATCTTTATTTAATTTTTTTTTTTTTTGAAGAAAGAGAAGAGATCCCTATAAGCAACAGAATTTTTAAATTAAAGTTCAGGCTCTGGGGCACCTGGGTGGCTCAGTCGGTGAAGTGTCTGCCTTCAGCTCAGGTCATGATCTCAGGGTCCTGGGATTGAGTCCTGCATTGGGCTCCCTGCTCAGCGGGGAGTCTGCTTGTCCCTCTCCTTCTGCTCCCCCTGTTCTTGCTCTCACTCTACTTCTCTCTCTCAAATGAATCAATGAAAAAATGTAAAATGTAAAAATGGTTGTGCACCTTTTAGCCTGATGAAGAGGCCTGTGTGGTGAGGAACTGAGGCCAGCCTGGAGCCAGTGAAGAACTGAATCCTGCCAACACCACGTGAGTGAGCTCAGAAGCAGATGCTTCTCCAGTCAAGCTTTCAGGTGACCACAGCCCTGGTTGACACTCTGCAGCTATGTGAACGACTCTGAAGCCGACAACTCCTCTAAGTTGCACCCTGACTCCTAACCTACAGAAACCAAGATAATAAATGTTGTTTTAAGCCAATAATAATAATAAAAAAAAAAAGGTTGTGCACATTTTAATCCATTCAGTTCACCTCTGGAAATATAGCCCAAATAAATGATCTGAAATAAAGACAAAGATTAACAAGTAAATATATTCAGGGGTGCCTGGGTGGCTCAGTCAGTTAAGCGTCTGCTCAGGTCGGCTCAGGTCTTGATCTCAGGGTCCTGAGATTGAGCCCCGAGTCGGACTCTGCACTTAGCAGGGATCTGCTTGTCCCTCTCCCTCTGCCTCTGCCCCTCCTCCCACTCATGCTCTCTCCTCTCTCTCTCAAATAAATAAAATATTTTAAATTTTTTAAAAATTAAAGATAAATATGTTCATTCATTCATTCAAAGGTATGTATTGAGTATGTCCCACATCCAAGCACTATACCATATATCTTTAAATAATACTGTTCAAATAATTACACTCATGAATATATAATTACAAATAGAGATAAATGTTCTGAAAGAAAGGAAAACCATTCTGTGATAGACTGAGGCCATTTAGAAAGGCTTTCCTTTCTAAAAAGAAACAGACTTTAAAAAGGAGACCTAAAAAAGAAACAGACTTTTAAGCTAAGAATCAAAAGATGAATAGGAGATATCTACACATAGGAGAAATGGTGGCGAGGAACATTCTGGATGGAGAGAGAGGTATTTGAAAAGATATTGTGGTGCATGGAATGTTTAAGAACCCTGAAGAAAGTTGTCTTTCAGTTATGTCACTAAAAGCTAAGGAGTAAAAGGGAGTACACTGTGAGATGAAACATGAGAGGAAGCAGTCCCCACTGGGCTTTGAAGGCCATGGTAGGGCCTTTGCCATAACAGTGGTGGAAAGGCATTAAAGAATTGTAAGCTCATGGGAGTAATATGATCAGAACCGTTTCCAGAAGGAAAAAAAAAAATCTCTCCACCTAAAGTATGAAGAATGGATTAGATTCATGGTAGAGTAGGTAAAGAGAGACTGGTTAGGGATACTAGTTAGTCTAAGTGAGAAGTAATTGTCTTTTGGACTAGCATTATGACTGTAAGTAGAGAGAACAGGCTGGATTGAGAAATATTTTGCTGATTAAATAACACCTGATGATGGATTGATATGGGAAATAAGAGAAAGGTGGCTCATGCAATTGCGTAATTGATAGTACCATTGCCTGGAACAGAAAACACTGAAACAGAACCAACTTTAGAGAAGGAGATCACATCATGAGAGTTTGAAGTATCTTTGAGGTATTGAAGTTTGGAAATCAGGTAGATAATTGAACATATATAGTTATTCTGGGCTAGAGATAAATATTTGGAGATATCACTGTATAGATGGTGTTTGAAACCTAAGTTAAAAGTATAAAGTAAAAAAAGAAAAGAGTATAAAGTAGAAAAGTAGAGTTAATTTGGCCATGATTGATCCCTGCAGCTTGACTTCTCAGAGGGGGAGCCATCTTCATGAAAAGCTCAATGGAAACTGGATAAATCTGAGTGGTAAAGGTAGGCTACCCCAATAGAATATTGAGGTGTTGGATCAGGGTGTGCAGGGCAAAGAGTAACAGAGAGGTAGCTGGAGTGGAATGTGGGGTTGAGAGAAGGTTTTGTTTTGTGTTTTCAAGTAATCAGATAATCGAAGATGTTTTAATCGCTCTGGTTGAAACTACTTGAATTTTTCAGAGAAAAAAGAAAGTCTTAGTCCATTCAGGTTGCTATAACAAAAATCTCAGAGAGTGGGTGATTTGAAAGGTTTTTTCTCACAGTTCTGGAGACAGGAAGGTCAATATCAGGGTACCAGCATGGTGGGGTTCTGATGATGCCCTCTTCCAGGTTGCAGACTGCTGTTTTCTTGTACCCTCACACAGGCCGAGAGAGCTAGAGAGATCTGTGAGGTTTCTTTCTTAAGGGCACTAATCCCATTTACCAGGCTTCATCCTTATGACTTAATCACCTCCCAAAGACCCCACTTCCCAATGCCATCACTTTGGGGTTAGGATTTCAACATATGAATTCTGGAAGAACACAAACATTTGGTCCATAATAAGGATTAATCAATGATGTAAGATTTAAATCACAAGGAGCTTTGTAAATAAATGAATAATAAAACAAACAAATGCGGACTACTTAAATGTTCAACAATAAGAAAAATTTTCAATAAATTGCAGTATGTTTACATAATGCAATGTTTTGCAGCCATTAAAAATGGTGTGTATGAGAAAAGGATTGCATTGATCCTGGGAAGGGCAAGGTGGGAGGGGGGTTCTGGGAATGGAAGACTAAGTGAAAGGGAGACTTATCACTGTATACCTTTGCAAATCTTCCTAATTTTGACCTCTATAAATTCATTTCTTATTCAGCACTGTAAAAATAAACATAGTAAATAATTTTAAACAACAAGAAACAATTATATATATGAAAAGTATTAATAGAGGGAGCACTGTGGTTGCTCCCAAAACATTCAGTCTCCCTATTCTTTTATGACAATCCGTATTTAATTTTTTTTCCAAGGTAGAGGATTTTAAAAATTTTATTAAGGAATTTTTTTTACATAAAAGTAAGGAAAATAGCAAAATAAAACCCAATATACTCATCACCCAACCAATCTTGTTTTGTCAATATTCCCATTTACTCCCCCGCCCTCACACTGGATTACTTCCCCCACCCTGTGGGATTTTTATTGGGGGGGGGTGGAGGCAAACATGGGGGTATCATTAAGTTCTTGGCACAGGAGACGGGGCATAGGAAATCTTGGAGCCCCCTCCAGGGGCACAGCCGCAGAAGGGAGGGGCGGCTCTCCTGGTGTTCAGGAGAAGATAGTGTTAAACCACTCCTTCACTTTGTTGAAAGTCTCCAAAACCCAGTTCCGGGTCTTCACAGGAATGTCACTCTGTTTGATGCTCTCAATATCTGCCTGGGCCTTGTCCTCCAGGCCATTACCAAACTCCGTCAGCTTAATCAGGGATGCAATCCAAGGTTCTGGAGATTTGTGAGGCTACCTGGGCCAGAGCTGGGCCTTCCAAAACCATCCACAGAACCACTGCCAAAACTAGCAGCAACAGGATAAGCCTCCTGGCTGGGCCCAAGAGACAGTCTGGATCAGTCTCAGAGCAGCACGGCGTCACACTGAATTACTTTAATGTAAATTTCAGACATCATAACATTTTATCTATAAACATTTCTCATGTATCTTTAAAAGATAAAGGACTCCAAAAAATTATTATACTACTATTATTGTATATAAAATATTTGCAAAAATACATTGATATTGTCAAATATCCGGATGATGTTCAAATTTTCTCAATTGTCTTAGATATATCTTTTATTTTTAAAGATTTTATTTATTTATGTATTTGAGAGAGAGAGAACACAAGCAGGGGGAGGGGTAAAGGGAGAGGAAGAGGCAGACTCCCCACTGAGTTCTAGGGGACATGAGTCTCAACCCCAGAACCCCAAGATCACAACCAGAACCGAAGTCAGTCAACCAACTGAGCCACCCAGGTGTCCTTTAGACATAGCTTTTAAATTGAAGTTTAGTTGACATATAATGTTATATTAGTTTCAGATGTACAATATAGTGATTTGACAAACTGATACATTACCTGATGCTTGCCATAAGTATAGTTACCATCTGTCACCATATAACCTTATTACAATATTATTGACCATATTCCCTATGCTGTACTCTTCATCCCTGTGACTTATAAATTTGTAACTCTTTTTTTTTTTTCAGATTTTATTTCTTTATTTAACACAGATAGAGACAGCCAGCAAGAGAGGGAACACAAGCAGGGGGAGTGGGAGAGGGAGAAGCAGGCTCATAGCGGAGGAGCCTGATGTGGGGCTTGATCCCAGAACGCCGGGACCACGCCCTGAGCCGAAGGCAGACGCTTAACCGCTGTGCCACCCAGGCGCCCCTAATTTGTAACTCTTAATCCCTTTCACCCACCTCTCCCTCTGCCCTCCCCTCTGGCAACCATCAGTTAGTTCTTTGTATTTATGAGTCTGTTCTGATTTTACTTGTTTGTTCGTTTGTTTTTGTTGTATTAGATATAAGTAAAATCATATGGTATTTTCTTTCTCTGACTTATTTCACTTAGCATAAAACTCTCCAGGTCTATCCACGTTGTCATGAATGACACGATTTCGTTCATTTTTTTTGGCTGAGTAATATTCCACTGTGTATATGTATAAATATATATATATATCTTAGACATTTTTTACAATTGGTTTTTTTTTTAAGATTTATTTATTTATTCGAGAAAGAGAGCATGAACAGGAGGGGTAGAAGGAGAGGGAGAGAGAATCTCAAGCAGACTCCACACTGAGCTTTGAGCCTGATGTGGGGCTCAATCTCACAACCCTGAGATCACGACCTGAGCTGAAACCAAGAGGTGGTCGCTTAACTGACTGGGCCACCCAGGTGCCCCAACAATTGGTTTATTTGAATCAGCATCTGAATAATGCTCACATATCACATTTTGTTGATATGGTACAAAAGCTTCTTTTATTCTATAGGATCCTCTTCCTCTTTTTTTTTTTTTCCTTTCTTTTTCCTGAACACTTATTTATAATTCCTACTTTCATTCAGGTGTCCAAACTTCTGCGCAGCCCATGTGCTGACACCATCCCTGACTCTAGGGCCATGTGGCTCAGATGTAATCTCATCCCAGGCCACTACTGATAGTTGATAGTTCAGAATTCAGACCAATGAGAAATAAAAAGTTGCTAAAAAGTTTCAGGAAAGAAGCTTCCTCACTCTTCTAAGGAAGCCTCCAGAACTCAAGTACTTCGTGTATGCTTTCTTTCTCCACACCCCATCTCCTTCTCTTTCTCTGGTACCATATTTATGGCAAAATATTTATCATTTTCCCCCTAAGATCAGGTATAAGGCAAGAATATTTGTTTTCATCACTTTTCTTCATTATACTAGTAGTCCTAATCAGTGAAAACAGTATTGGAATAATTTAATACTCATTTGGAGACAAAAAAAGAATCCCAATCTCTATGTCGCATCACACAAATTAATCTGGGGAGGATCATAAATCTGCAAATAAGACCTAAAACTATAAAGCTTCAAGAAGAAAATATAGGAGACTACTTTCATCACCTGGGAGAAGGCAAAGATTTCTTATATACGACACCAAAAGCAAAAAGCATAAAAGCAAACATTTGATGTTTTCAATGTTAAGAACTCATGCTCATTAAAAGATATCATTATGAAAATGAATAGGCAAATTATCCATGGGAGGGCATCTGGATGGCTCAGTCGGTTAAGCCTCCATCTCTTGATCTCAGAGTCATGAGTTTGAGCCCCGGGCTGGGCTTTACACTGGGCATGTAACCTACTTAAAACAAAACAAAAACAAACAAACAAACTTGGGAAAGAATACTCACAAAGCACGTATCTCATAGCTCATAAAGAATTTCTTCGTTGTTTTTTGTTTGTTTGTTTTTGTTTTTAGAGAGAGAGAGCTGATGTGTGCCAGGTGGAGGAGCGGGGGGAGGGGCAGAGGGAGAGGGAGAGAGAGAATCTTAAGCAGGCTCCACCCCCAGGTTGGAGCCTGACACAGGGCTCAATCTCATGACCCCTGAGATCATGATGAGAGCTAAAATCAGGAGAAGGAAGCTTAACTGACTGAGCCACTCAGGTGCTCTCCCCTTTTTAAGTAAGCTCTCTGCCCAGTTTAGGGCTTAAACTCATGACCCCCAAGATCCTCAAGATCAAGAGGCATATGCTGTACCAACCAAACCAGCCAGCCAGCCACCCCTCCTAAAGAACTTCTATTTGAGGGTGCCTGGATGGCTCAGTCAGTTAAGCATCTACCTTTGGCTCAGGTCATGATCCCAGGGTCCTGGGATCGAGTCCCGAGTCAGGCTCCCTGCTCACCAGGGAGTCTGCTTCTCCTTCTCCCTCTGCCCCTCCCCCCTGCTCATGCACTCTCTCTCTCACAAACAAGTAAATAAAATCTTAAAAAAAAGAATTTCTATTTGAAAAACTCCTACCAATTAAAAGACAACACAGTACGGATGCCTGGCTGGCTCATTCAGCAGAGCATGAAGACTCTTGATCTCAGATCGTGAGTTCAAGACCCATATTGGGCATAGAGCTTGCTTAAAAAAATGTTTTTTTAAATCAATAAATAAAAGACAACCTAATAAATTGGAGATATTTGTGCTATAGTACTCTCAGAAAATAATCAGCCCTGAGATAGAAAGACATTCTTATATCTTTTATGACATACAAAGTTAGTATTTATTCTAATAAGGCAGGAGGCTTCTTCTCTAAGACTAAAATGAAATAATACAGGAATAGGGTGGGAGATGTTCTCCTTTCCAGACAACATTCATGCTTAATATATGGGAGATAATTAGTCCTGGAAAACCCTAACTGTAGTAAAACAATTTTTTTTGAGTCTTGAGATACATACTACAAATATTGAGGACATATATATTAAAAATCCATACCTAACTTTATGAATTCAAAGCACTATAGATACCAGTTCTCTTCTTCACATATCAACCATGGTAAGTACATGCCAACAGCAGCCATTCCTCATGGATACAAATTGCAAGGCACTAGAACTTTCTCGGGAGCAGATTATTGCAAGCCTACATGAAATTTAGGATTAAAAAATGTATTCACTCTTGGGAGAGACGTAAATCATGGGATTTCCATAAATCCCAAAAATAAATTGTGATTGTGTAAAGTAGAAGCTTTTGGTAATAGAAGCTATGACTAAAATAATTTTGATGTTTAAAACCTTCATATAACTGTTGCAAAAATTTCATGGTTTATGCTAATGTTAAAAGCAGTCCTATGTCTTCCAAAGTGAGGCATTAGGATATAAATAGAGATAGGCAACCTCCAAAATGAGACTCATTCTGAGAATTTTAAGATTTCAAAATTCTAAAGCATTTGCACAAGTCTCTGAATTTCATAATAAATGAAATTAAATCAATAATTAGTCCTATGAAATTTTGTAGTAATTTAATGGCCTTAGTGGTCACTTGAGAGCATGAAAGATCATGTTTCCTACCAAAAAATAATAGTGTCAGGGAAACTAGTATCATTGAATTTGTGTATATTTGAAACCATTTTTATATTTATTGTTTTTTCCCATTTCAGTAAAATTCTGCCTTTTTTAAACATTCAGTTCGGGTTAGACAAAAGATGTTGGTGAGTTTGTGTCATCATTAACAACTTAGTCCCAAATTCGATGCAAACGAATATTTATATGCAAGGTGAAGGTGGACATACAATAAAGAATAAACTTTTTTTTATTTTACTCTCAAGGAGTTCAATGTCTAGAAAGTTCTGACATGTGCAAATACGATAGTAATACATGGCAAACTGTGGAGAGTCCTTCAAGTTGTGCCAAAAACCCTGGAGATGTGAGGGGGGAGAATGATCACTTCATAGCAGGGAGGGAATGGAATCAAGGAAATTTTCATGCCCAAAAGGAGGTCACATTAACACATGGGGAATAGAAACAAGTAGGACAATCTGATTAACAACAAATTATAATAGCTGATAATTGTTGAGCATTAACAGCTGATTTAGCTGAGGCTTATGGGCAATTGGAGAATTAAGGCTAACATGTGTTGGTCAGATTTTAGTTAGCCTTGATACTGTGTGTAGGAGCAAGAGGCCAGTTCTGCAAGCAGCGAGAAGCAACATAATTACATGGTAGTAGAAGAGAATGGCAACAAGTAAATGAGTTAACAGGACCTACAATTATACAGGTGAGTGGAAACAAAACACTGTATTAAGAAAAAAGATGGATGTGCATACTGCAGATTGACAGAATGCGGAATCTAGAATCTAGAGGGGCAGCAGACTAGATGGAGAAGAGTTAAAGATGACTCCAAAGTTAGTGGTAATCAGGAGCAAGTCCTTTTGAGCAAGAAAAGCTCGTTCAAAAGTTATAACTAGGGGGGGCGCCTGGGTGGCACAGCGGTTGGGCGTCTGCCTTCGGCTCAGGGCGTGATCCCGGCGATCTGGGATCGAGGCCCACATCAGGCTCTTCTGCTATGAGCCTGCTTCTTCCTCTCCCACTCCCCCTGCTTGTGTTCCCTCTCTCGCTGGCTGTCTCTATCTCTGTCAAATAAATGAAATCTTAAAAAAAAAAAAAAAAAGTTAAAACTAGGGCACCTGGCTGGCTCAGATGGTAGTGTGTATAACTCTCGATCTCTGGGTTGTAAATTTGAGCCCCACATTGGGTGTAGAGATTACATAAAAATAAAATCTTTTTTAAAAGAAAAGTTGTCGAAACTTTTAAACAGATTTTCACAAAGGAAGACAATTATTTTAAATTCAAGTCATCCATTTCTCATTAAGCTAGGTCTCAGGCATCCAAATTTAGTGTTATGTATGTTTGGTTCTGTCTCCCCTTCACTTGTGCAGTGGCCTATTGACAAGCACGTGTTACCATGTTTCTTACTATTTATGTGCACACGCTGTGTCTCTAGCTCCAAATCATTAGACTGCAGAGTCTGAAGAGCCTTCTCAAGACTGAGTCTGGAGTATGGGATGATCTAAAGAGACATGTAACAAGTGCATCTGTCATCTGAGTACTGGTTTTCCACATCCACGTGTCAGTTGTGTTCAATTTACATAAACTCACCTTAAATCACCATGAAGAAGAATTGATTTGTTCACCTTTTCTTCAAGCCAAATTGTGCCATGAAAAAGTAAAGGGTCTAATTTGCCCGAGTAGAATGGTTTGGGACTGGGAATGGAGATGTGGGCATTCTGGTGTGGCCACGAACACCAGAACACTGTGATTCCTTCAAACTGTCCGGGTTCAAGTTTCTTCATCTGCAAACAGAGATTTATTAATCAGGACTTTTTCAGTTGCAAGTGACAGAAATGTGACTTCAGCCGGCTTATGTTAAATAAGGAGTTTATTAACACAAGAGGATGGCTTATAGACCTCCATGGGAGGAAGCACCATTAGAACTCTCTCTGCTCTCCCTTGGGTTTATCTTTCTAGAGAACAACTCGAAACATTTCACTTTCCACCTCAGAATCTATGCATTTTTCCCCATTCTCCATAATTTAGAGTCTAAACTCCTAAGCATGCTATTCAAAACCTGACACAACCTGTTTTCAAACCACCTTTTCAGTCTTCTTTTAATAATTGTCTGCATTTGTTGAGCACTTACTGCAACCACGATTTGTCCCAGAGGGAAACAAGCTGTGATTAGAACTTATGGGTCAATCCCTACTAACCATGTGTTGTGAAAAAAACTTCCCCAACCCCTGGAGGACTTCGTTTTCATCATTTGCAAAATGGGAGTGATTACAGTATCTGTCTTACTTCACTTACTTCATTCTGTATTTCACAGTAGGAAACCGAGTTTCACATCTTACAGCTTTCCTTGATGGCCCATTCTCAGACCACGGTGCAAGGTCAAGCTATTTTAATAGGCTGCTCTCTTAGGAACCATGTGCATGAGAGATATAGTTTCCCAAAAAATAGGAGCAAAATAAAATGAAATAATTTGGCCAATACAGAGGATGTGGACTTATTTATTCAACTCGAAAAGTCTGTGTCTGGGAAATGACATTTTTTTGGGGCACATCCTTGACATCTATTCTTCCAAAATGTTCTGTAAATGTTTTGCTTCTTTTGTTTGTACTTCCAGCCTTGCATTTATCTCCTGAATCCTTCTTCATTTTTAGCATTACCACGCCCCCAGGAATTGTCACAGCACTTGTTGCCTTTAGGAAAACAGGTACACTGAACTGATCTGCCAGATCTCTTCTCCACAGTAGCCCCTGTGGAAGACTGCCCTCTCACCACTCTCTTGACCCCAACTGGCCATCTGGGACAGGGTCAAGCATATTTTTTTTTTTAAGATTTTACTTATTTATCGGACAGAGAGAGACAGCAGGAGAGAGAACACAAACAGGGGGAGTGGGAAAGGGAGAAGCAGGCTTCCCGCTGAGCAGGGAGCCTGATGTGGGGCTCGATCCTAGGACCCTGGGATCACGACCTGAGCTGAAGGCAGATGCTTAACGACTGAGCCACCCAGGCACCCCAGGGTCAAGCATACTTGATCCGCTCTCCACTCTGAGCCTTGGAAATGGTAGATTTCATGTTATCAAGGGAAGAGTAGAACTTGAGCTTATAGTTTTATTTTACCTGGACACATATTACAGCTCCAAAGTCCTTATTTAACCTCAGCTCTACCTAAGTAACCATTGACTTTTGTACCCCAACCTGCTTCCTACCAAACTCCACAGTTACAGTTTAACCCCTGCATTTCAACATTTTGGGCACTGGTTCTTCAAATCACATCTACAACTTAGTACGCCTATAGCATTCACAAAGGCAGGGCTTGGCTTCATATGGAAATCCTGGCAGGAAAACAATATTGGATCTATCTTTTCTTCATAATTACCTAAAATGTGGATACCTGTAAATGCATGTATATAGATTTAGAAATAGAATGTAGCAAATCTTTGATGCTTAACAGTACTTTCTTAGATGATCACTAAATCAATTGGAGAGGGCTGTTTTTTTTTTTTTTTATCTTCCTAAAAAAATCTATGAAGGATCTTTAGTATCTCGGAATTTCAACACAATAGATCCAGTTATACTTCCTGGGTCATTACAGAGAAAGGTTTGCTGGGATGGGGGCAGAAGACAGATAAAGGGGGAAGTGGGTGTTCTAGACTGGATGCCTGAGAAATAGTGGGGGGAGGGGAGATCATCTGCATTCCTATGTTCCGACCCAGTGATACTTGGAAGAGCTTCCTGTTAGAGGATTACATGCCCCTGACTCCCTCATTTCGGGAAGGTATTGTTCCCAAGAGGATTGAAGGTGAAACTAGGTCTGATTTTCACTGAGGGACCCACATGGCCATGTCCTACTTAGAGCTTGCACTCTTCTATTACCGCTATCAGAATAGCTGCTATACTATAATACTATAGCTAGTATAATAGCTACAGCATAGTAGTCTATTCTGAATAGCTTTTCATAATTGGGTTGATTATAACTTCATCATTTTTGGAAGATATCATCAGACTGTGGCTAAAAGAAATAGCATTTCATCCTTTGACACCTCCTTATTTCTCCAAATTCTGATTTTCACCATGTGCTCAACAGATGAAAGAAGTGCAGAGACTTGTGTTTCATGCTAAAAGAGATCATGATAAATATAAATGTTCTAATCGATAAAAAAATAACAAGTGAGAACTGGTGGTGGACATAGGGGAGAGGTCAAATACATGGCAGAAAACAGATTAAGACATGCACATTTTAATTCACTGAGCACCTTTTTATTGTGCATCGGTTCCATTCCAGGTGCTGCTCTAGGTACTGGGGATATAGCAATAAACAAGGATATTCCTATCCTTGTGTGTTTACACTCTAGTAGAGAAAACTTAAAATATAAAAATAAAAGTAAATAATATGATATTTGCTATATAAAAGTGCTGGGGGGAAAAGGCAGGAGAACAAGTACAAAAGTCATTAAGTGGAAAAGAGTTTGGGGTGTTTGAGGAATAGACAAAGCCCAGTGTAATTAGAATACAATGAGCTTAGGAGAAAGTGTAAGACATAAGGTCAAAGAGGTATTGGGGGGGGGGCACCTGGGTGGCTCAGTCGGTTAAGCGTCTGCCTTCGGCTCCAGTCATGATCTCAGAGTCCTGGGATTGAGCCCCACATCAGGCTCCCTGCTTCTCCCTCTCCCTCTGCCTGCTGCTTCCCCTGCTTGTGCTCTCTCTCTCTCTCTGTCAAATAAATAATCTTTTTTTTTTAAACAGGTATTGGGTTAGGTAATTATAGTCTGATGAACCAAATGATTTGAACCAATGGAATGATATAATTTCATATATATTTTAAAAATATTTGCCTAGCTACTGAGTAGAGAGCAAAGTATAAGAGTGCAAGAGGACAAGCTAGAAGGTCAGTTAGGAAACCACGGCAATAATTCAGTAGAGGAATGGTGGTGGTTTGAACCAAAAGTATTCAGTGAAAGTGGTGAGATATATGTTTTTTGAGATTTTTCTGGTGTGTAGGATGAGGGGTTTAAGACAAAAAGAGAAGTCAAGAGCCTAAGATTTAGAACGTAAGGATTTTGGCCCCAAGTTACTGGGTGACTGAAGTTGCTATTTATTGATATGGAGGACACTGGAGGAGGAGCTGGTTGGGGCAGGGAAAAATCAAGAGTCCTTTACATTTGAGATGCTTATCTAAGAGGAAACATCTAAGAGAAGGCTGGATAGATGAGTCTGGCGTTGAGGAAGGAGGTCAATACTAGACACATGCCTTTTTTTTTTTTTTTTTTTACCATATTTACATTACCTATCTCATCAGCATTGTAGTATTAAAACCACAGAACTGAATGAGACCCTTTAGGAAATGACTGTAGATAGAGAAATTTGAGGTAATAAGCCATGCAGCATGTATAGATAGGAAGAGGTAGATAGATCTAACAAAGCAGTCTAAGAAGCAGCAATGAGAGTTGGTAGACCAGAAGTCAAGTGAAGAAAGTATTTAAAGTGCACCTGAGAGAGTAAAAAGTCTGAAAATTGACTACTGAATGAGGCAGCATAGAGGTCATTTGTGTTCTTGGTAAGTGCAGTTTTATTGGCGTGACGAGTGTAAAACCTGATTAGAATGGGTTTAATGAGAAATGGAACATCTTTCCTGCATCACTGAAGAGAGGTTAATCCATATAATTCATTTAAAGGACAGTTTGACAATAGCTAACAAAATTCAAATGCACATGTCTTTGACCTAGCAATTCAAATTGGAATTTGACCTGTAGATATACATGAATATGTACAAAATAACATACATAAAGGTAATTTTTAAAGATTATGGTAAAACTTACATAACAAAATTTATGACCTTTAACCATATTTAAGTGAATAGTTCAGTGGAATTAAGTACATCCACTTTGTTGTGCAACCATCACCACCATCTATTTCCAGAACCATTTTTCATCTTACAAAACTGAAACTCTGTACCCATTAAACAATAATTCCCCTTCCCCCTCCCTCCAGTCCCCGGCAACACTCTTCTACTTTCTTTTTCTATGACCACCATCTTATATAAATTAAGTGTTAAATTAATTAAACAAGAAGGCCATTAGACAGAGATGGTTCTTATGCCTTAGCAGCCTATGTAAGAAAACCAGATACTAAGACTGTAAATGTCTCAAGGTCAAGAAATCAAAACTTAAGGACAACCAATCTTCAACAGCCAACTAGGCTGTCCCAAATAAGGAAACCATTTAAGCTATAGCCAATCAAATTTCCTTGCTTGGTTCCATGTTTTCTCTATAAAAGTCTTTCCCCTAGAATGAAACATGAGAGACTATGGACTATGAGAAACAAACTGAGGGCCTCAGGGGGGTGGGGTGGGGGAATGGGATAGACTGGTGATGGGTAGTAAGGAGGGCACGTATTGCATGGTGCACTGGGTGTTACACGCAACTAATGAATGATCGAACTTTATATCGGAAACTGGGGATGTACGGTATGGTTACTAACATAATATAATAAAAAATCATTAAAAAAAAAAAAGTCTTTCCCCTAACTCCTATTAGTGGAGCACTTCTAGCCACCTCCAGTTGGATGGTGCCAAATTTGAATAGATTTTTGCTCAAATAAACCTTAAAATTGTAATACACTCAGTTTATCTTTTAATAGTATCCATCCAACCCCTCCTACCATTTTCTAGACCCTTTATGCTGTCTTATTTTTTCTCATTGTATTTATCTCCACCTGACACATATAGCTGTTTATCTGTCTACCCCCCCCCATTGGAATGTATGCTCCTTGAGGGCAGGACCTTTGTTTATTTTTGTTCTTTGCTATATCCTCAGAACCTAGCATAATACTTGTCAAGGGTAGGAGCACAGTATTTGTTGGCTAGACTGAAGTTCAGGGGAAAAGCACTCCTACTCTAATTTCCTGGTTAATGGATTAGACCCTGACCCTGAGGACATACATTCTCTAGGTGTTGAGCCCTTAATCCTTTGCTCCTATTTCTCCCCAACTATCAGTTCTTGATCAGAACAACTTTTTTCTTGAAATGCAACTTTGATCCAATTTCTCATCTTTTGCCACCACTTTAAATTCGTAGTCCCCCTGTCCTTCCTCAATGACGTCCTGAAAACTGCTGCTTCCAGGTCATCAATGTGTCCAAGATACATGAACATATTGACTATTTCTTCCTCTATCTCTGTGTTTACTAATATTATCCTGAATGCACACACACTAGGTTCCTAGAGTAGAGACAGATTGTTATTATTCACTTAAAAGCAAATAACTCCCCTACGGTATCCCGTGTCCCAATTCTTTCCCCTGGAATGATAAAATAAAAGCTAGATATGACTCCATAAATACAGGGCTTCTATTGTAGCAGAGTAACGCCCCCCCCAAAAGAATCTGGACATGTGTATAAAAGAGAGAGAGGCAGATGTCCCCTTCCCTACTGAAAGTCCCCTTGGAGATGGGATGGAGAGGATACTCGATTCTCTTATAAATAAATCTCTCAGGGGAAAGATAAGATCGTTGTCTTCAGCTTTAAAACCCAGCGATGCCTCCAGGGTTCTGGCTTTCACAACACCGCCCCCCCCCCTCCACACACATACAACTATAAACACATGCCTCTGTGAGGCAAATCTCTCTGGAAGTCTCTCATTATCTAATTAGTCAGAAGTTACCTTTCAGTGCTTGCTGGAACCATGTTTCATTTACATTTGTTCAGAAAGCCCTGGCTGTGCAGAAACCTAAAAATATTTTCTCTACAGCCCCCCACCATCTTACCCTCCAAATTTGCTAGTATCCAGCAAGGACCTTAATTGCAAGCATCAAAATCTTACTCTCATTGATTTAAGCTGAAGAGTCATTAGGAAGCATACAGCCAGGCTTGAAAACCAGGCAAGGAGGTCTGAACAGCAACCGGGGTTACAACTGGGATCATTCCACAGAACGAGTCTGACGTGACTGCTGACGAATGCCAGGCGTCACAGCCACATAGCTACTATCAGCTGTTAGCAGCTGAGAGCAAATACTGGATGCCACCGCAGAGCTTCTGGCTACTGCCACTACTACCATAAGAACGGATTAGAGAGTCAATTCTTCATATCACAGGTTTCGTGTTTAAACTCTGGGGCTGGAGCGTCTGTCTGATTGGGTGAGCCTAGGACGTGTGGTTCTGCCCAAGCTGCAAAGAAGGCTAGGAAAGTGAGTGTGTCATTTTAGCTTCTAGGGTGGAAAGTGAGCTCTGACTATAGCTCAGACTATTTTATGGGGAGTTGTACCCCCAAAATAAGGGAGTTCTGCTGGGCAGCCACAAAAACAAGAGATGTCCACTATTTGGCTATTTACCTGTGTTCCTTATCTCAGTCTTTATCTATATCCATCCAAATGCATAGGCCAGAAATCATGGCAGCATCTTTGAACTGTTTACCGCTTCACCCAATAAGGTCTCATTGCATCTCACTGACCCCCGCCTCTCAAGCATTTCTTCTTTCCCTCAAGGATTTTTGAAAAAAAAAAAAAAAAAAAAAGATGTATTGAATGCATTAGTTTAAAGTGTACAACATGATGATTTGATATATGTGTATATTGCAAAACGATTACTAAAATAGGTTTAAGTTAACATCCATCATCTTACATAGTTACAAAATTTTTTTTCTTTTGATGAGAATTTTTAAGATCTTACTGTCTTAGCAACTTTCAACTATACAACACAGTATTGTTAACTATGGTCACCATGCTGTACTTTATATCCTCCTCAAAACTTTTTTTCTTGTAACTGGAAGTTTGTACCTTTTGACCATCTTCACCATCCCCCTGCTCCCCATTAAGCATATTTTATCTGCCTCTTACCTCTATCCCCATTACTATGGCCACAATTGACCCTTCATCATTTCCTCTGCAATATTTGCTATTGTGTCCTGCTTGGTTACCCTGAGCCAGGCCTTTACCCCCCACTCGATCAGTCTTCCACACTGTTATTACACAAATGTCTTTCTAATACACAGTTGTATCAGTCCCCGAATTAAAGTCTGTCAAGCAGTCTTAATCACATTCAGAATAAAGTTCAGACTATTGGAATGGCATACAAGGCCCTTCTGAGGCCCCATTTTCAGCTTCATCTTCTTTCAACATTCTGCTATGTGAACCCTTCACTTCAATCACCACAAAATACTTGTTCTCCAAATACATAGTGCTTTCTCACACATCTATGCATATACTATTGCTTCTCCCTGGAATGTCCTTCCAACTTCATTTACTTGCTTAAGTACTATTTTTCTTCAAGACTCAGCTCATCCCTCCCCTGGATGAGTTAGGGGTTCACCCTTCTCTGATCACACAGCTTATTCTATACACATACATCAGCTTAATCACTATGTGTTAGGTTACTTTACTGTCTGTCTCCCTTACTAGTGATTTCTTTGAGGTCGAGTCTTGCTATCTCTATATCCTCACTGTCTTAAATATTCAATAAATATTTGGTGATGGAACAAAAAACATCACTGGAAGCAGAAAAGAAGTTTACGTTGGACAGATGAAACTGAGATCTAAGTGGATTAGATGAGTTGTCCAAAGCTATACAGCTAGTTGTAGCAAAACAAAAAATAGAATTCTTTTATTTTTTTTATGTAATCTTTAACCCCAACATGGAACTTAAACTCATGACCCCGAGATCAAGAGTCTCATGTTCTACCAACTGTGCCAGCCAGGGGCCCCCAAATAGAATTCTTTGTTGTTTTTGTTTGTATGTTTTTTCAGAGAGTTGCGGGGTGGAGGGAGGCAGTGGGAGAGAGAGAGAGAGAGAATCTTAAGCAGGCTCCATACCCATGTGGAGCTTTTTCTCACAACCCTGAGATCACAACCTGAGCAGAAATCAAGAGTTGGATGCTTAACCAACTGAGCCACCCAGGCACCCCAATTCTGTTTTTTTTTAAGTTTATTTATTTATTGTTAGTAATCTCTATGCCCAACTTGGGGCTCAAACTCATGACTCTGAGATCAAGAGTTGACTGCTCTTCCAACTGAGATAGTGAGGCACCCAACCCCCAAACTAGAATTCTTAATACCTAACTCATTACTCACTCTTCTCTACTACAACTTCCCTTCTAAAAGGCATATTGCCTTTTACAAAAATCTCACTGCAGATTTGATTCTGGAAATTTGCCCCTACATATGGAAGGGACACGTATGATTTTAAGTAGAAAATATTCAAGAATATTGCCCCAGAAGCAACTCTTATGAGTAAGAGACTATATAGCACCTCAGAAAAAGTTACCCAAATTGTATTAACTTCATATACATAGAAACTCTTTCCATCATAAAGTACTTAAAAGTCATGATCTTATAATGTAGTCACCTGATCTGCCTTAGAAATCTTTGAAATGATGGTACTTATGTGAAGGCAAAAATCTGGGTTTTCAAAAAGACAAGTACTGTATGGTATCACTTACGTGAAATCTAAAAAAGACAAATTCAGAGAAATAGAAACTAGAGTGGTGGTTACCAGGTGTTGGGTAGAGAGATCTCTTTTAGGCAACAGGCTTGAGCAGTGGAAAGTAGAAAGGGCCCACAGTGTCCCCCTGGCTGAATACAGACAGGCCCATCAGGCAATCCACCTCAAAATATCCATAGGCCCTAACTAACCAATGGGTTACTTACAACCAGCAGTTTCCAAATAAGGGAAAATTCCATTCATCCCCATACCTCCTCACCTTCCGCCTTTAAAAACAGCCCCTACCAACTGCCTTGTGGCCTTCTCTCCTTTGCTGTCCTGCCCACACCTCCCTTGAGGTGTATTCAATAATCTCCTTTGTTCTGTCTCAGGTGAATCCTTTCACTGCCTGCACCACCAGTTTCCACCTGATCGGGTTGCCCCACATTTTGGGGGCCCTCATCTGATTGGAAGAGATACCACATTGGGGAGTGGGGAAATTGAAGAAATATTGGTCAAAGGGTACAGACTTCTAGATATAAGATTAACAACTTTGGGGAACTAACGTACAGCATGGGGAATGTGGAAATTGAAGAGATATTGGCAAAAGCGTATAAACTTCCAGTTATGAACAACTTTGGGGAGCTAATACTGTATCATATGCTTGAACACTGCTAGGAGAGTAGATCGTAAATATTCTCATCACAAAAGAGAAATGGTTAACTATGTGATGGAATGGAAGTGGTAGCTGATACTATGGTGGTAATCATTTTGTAATTTAAAAATATATCAAATCAACACCCATAAACTTACACAATGTTATGCATCAATTACATCTCAATAAAGGAATAAAAAAGCTAATGCAAAGAAAAAAAATCTGGATTTTAAGGAACCAAGTAAAGTTTTAAGGCACTGACTTGTCAATAAAATGGTGTGGCTTTGTTCTATCTCTCTTATTAAGCAAATCAGATTATTATTTATACTCCCTCCAGTGCTTTGATGCTGTAATTGTAGTAATTGCTCAATAAAAGTAAGAGTGGTGCCTGGCTGGCTCAGTCGGTAGAACATGTGACTCTTGATCTTGGGGTTGTGAGTTTGAGCCCCACGTTGGGTGTAAAGATTATGTTAATAAATAAATATATAAGTATATAAATAAATTAAATACATTAAATAAAAGTAACAGAAAGCAACTGACAAGCAGCCGTGAGCGTATGGATGACCGAGAACAAAGTTGTTAGATTTTGCATGTGAGGCTATAATTATAAGATCAGAGCAGAATCCACCATGACTAGAAGTCTAATTATAGCTCTGTACCATAGCTCCTGGAAAATTAAAGAAATATTTCCAAATCACTAGTGCCTCAGGGGTTTTATAATCTCAGGTTAACAAATTATCATACCTACATGGACTGCAGTAATAAGAGGCAATAAATATTTTCTTTTATCTTTGAAATTTCATCCTTTGTTTTGTTCTCTACACCAGGAAGGCTCAGAAGCTTGTCATTAGAATGAGACAACAGATTTAGTCCTAAAATGTGTTTAAACAAACAAACAAACAAACATAAAAAAAACCCCAAAACACAGGCCCAATATGGTGTCACTTAGACCAAGTTCCCAAACCAGTGCTTAATATATAATCTAACTGCAATATCAACCTCCTCCAGAAATGTACTCTTAACTGGCCAGCCTGGAAGTTTTCAACCTGCATCTGTGAATCTGCCGCCTGGGTCCTCTTCACTTCACGGAAAAAGATGAGGTAATCTGCATAAGACACTTAGACACTTTGCTTTTCCCCCTAAAAGTGGCCTCACCTGGGAAAATCCTTTTCTTTTGCTAATAACTTTCTTGCCTCTATTCTCCTTCTTTAAAAACCTTTCATTTTCTACAACTCCTTGGAGCACCTCACTACTTCCTAGATGGGGTGTGGCCTGATTCATACATTCATTTAATAAAGAAATTAGATCTTCAAATTTACTTGGCTGAATTTTGTTATTTAACAGATGCAACAGGTATTTTAAATAGAGGAGTAAATACCTATTTAATGACTATTGCTAGGTCTCAAATACACTTAAATTTAAAAATCAATTGGCAGAAAAACATTACATAACACAACATATATGTATGTAATATAATTACATATTCATACATTTATACATCAATATTAATTCATTTTTTAAAAGTCACAAGGCTAATACCCATAAACCTAATAATGGCATCATCATATCATATTGAGAGAAGAAAAATTAAGGTCACATGCAGCAATTTATACTTAAAAAAAATATAGAGACATATAAAGTTTTTGCCAAAAATATCCCAAGTTGTATTAAGTATCAATTTTGCCAGTTCAAACAACAACAACAAAAAAACCCTTGTGACTTGATAGAGCAGAATTTGACTCAGGCAAGATAAAATTTCTCATGCCCTTAATAGCTCTGATACTATGACACAATTATACTATGAGCATGTTACATAACACAGTCTAGAAGTAATTTAATATGTATCTAGTATTTTATTATACAGATACAGTATAATTTTATTCTTAAGTCTTTTATTTTGTTTCCAACTATTTAAAACAATTTAAAAACTAAGGGGGGAGAGGTAGAAGGAGAAGCAGATTCCCTGCTGAGCAGGGAGCCCAACTTGGGACTCGATCCCAGGACCCTGGGATCATGACCTGAGGTGAAGGCAAACACTTAACCGATTAAGCCACCCAGTGCCCTAAAAACTTTTTTATTATGGAGTTTTCCAAAACCAAAATTAGATAGCATATATATAAGAATCCCCCAAGTATCTATAACCCAGCTTCAATGATTATCAATTTATGGCAAAACTGGTTTTTCTAAATGAAAACTTCGTTTTCTCTACTCATATAACTTCTTTTTCTTTGTAATCATCTTTATCTAAAGATGAAGAAGAGATCTCATGAAAATCTGGACTCTGGTTCATTCACCATTCTCAACAACTTTAATTAACCTTTAGAATCATCTTCCGTTAATAACATGGCTATTTATCAGAGTTTCACAACTATCTGGGGCAAACTTATTTAAAATCTAAATCCCCTAAGATTTTCTCTGTCCCTGTGACATTTCAAAAATATAAAAATCCTGTGCAAAGAACTACAATGGTAATTGTGTATTTAAAGCTATTAGATGCACTGACAGATAAAGAGTTGAGTAAAATAGGGGGGATCAGAAAAGAAAATAATCTGGGAAATGACCTAAAAGTTTTTCCACACTTAACGTTTTCTTTCATGGTCTTTGGTTTTAAGCATCTTTTGGTTCAATGAAAATAAGCCAGGTGGCAGATGCAAGCCAAGTTCACTATTTCAGTGGCTCCACATAGCATCCTCCTGGAGTGCTTTGCAAGTTAAAATAGGGTTCTTTTCCAATGCAAGACAGAGTAGAACTCAGAGATCGAGACCACGCATTAGGCCGGACAGCAAGCTGAATGGAATGTAATCACATGGTGTTTCAGTGCAATGGTGATTCAGAACCATGGACAGTGGTGCTCTCTCCTCTCTTACCATCCCAGTGGTAGAAGTATATGTGTATTAGGAGTGGCTAGAGCTAAGGCACAGGCTAGGTTCAGAGGCCAACTGCAGAGTCCATTCTAGGGTCAACAGAGCCCAGGTAAAGCCTTGGTAAAGGCCTTAAAATCCAAAGACAGAAATGCAGGAATCACACTCAGGGAAATAAAAAGTCAAATTTGAAGTAAAAAAGGAGTGGAGTATAAGATAAGGCCGAATACAATGGAAAAGGGAAGCCATTCAGAGATGAAGACTAGAAACAGCACTTTCAAGTATAGAAGCAGGAAACAAGATCTACACAACAATGCAACTAGAGTAAGGTGTCCTTGCCTTTGGATCCGAATTCAGTTCAAGTTAATTCAAATTCACAAGCACTCAATGCACACCAATAGTGAGACAATGGTTTTAGGCAGTAATCCTGGTGTGGACAGATAAGAGCTACAGATTTTCACTGCTCAGAGGCATAAACAAAATTGAACAGATGCTACTGATTATACCTGTGACCTAGGTCTTCTGGAGCCTCAAGATCTTGACATCTGGAAACAGTACCTTAATTCACCATCAATTCTTTAGCACTAACTCAGAGAAGATAAAGAAAACAGAATGAAAAGAAGAATGAGGTCATTGGGGAAGGGGAAACTGATGAATACTGACATGATTATCCCCACCCTTTTATTAGGTGTTTCATTTTAACACTTTTTTCAATCTCTCTAGTCAAAAGTGACTTAATATGGAACTCCTTTAGGAAGAAAACAACGTGTGTGTCTGTGTGTATGCGTACATGTGTGTATAAATTGAGAAATTTTGTTTTGATTTTATCCAAAACATATAAAGGGGTGCCAACACAACTGAGAGAAATGGACAGTTAAACACTGTATATAAAGTTTTTTTTTCCACTCAAGAAGAAAAGCACCACTTAAGAGCAAGAGATTCCTTACACTATCTTTTTAAATACTAAACTTACTAAATGTATACTAAATAAAGGACAGACTCCTTAGAGAAAACAATCCAAGGATACAGTGGGTAAGATTCTTAAAATCAGAGATTCCTTTCTCAGAGATCGACAATGCTGCCCACTTAGTGGGAAGAAATTGTAAACAGAAGTTTGAGAGTGGCAAAGAAGCAAGCAGAAGTAGTGGAAGACCATATACCCACTTGATTTTGCTGCATTACTGGCATAATTATCACGGGTGCAAATGTCATCTGCACTAAGGTAAGTCTCTTCATCAGCCTTTACAATAGATTTGGTATGATGTGACTATGTGGATGTTCTCAAACTTCTTCAGTGCTCCATGTGTACTTTTCCCAAATGTATGCTTTTTTGGTTAGAGAATACCTTTCTAGATAAGAGACTTATTCTTTGTTCAGAGATATGTTTAAAAAAAACTATACTTCTGCTTAAAGCACATTCAGGTCTTGCCTAATATCTAGGATGATCAAGGGCCACACTTGGACCATAATGATTTTTCTTTTGTAGATACCATGATTAGGGGCTTTGAGTGAACTTCTAGAATAGGGGTCAGCAAACTTTTTACTGTAAAGGGCCAGATAGTAAATATTTCTAGGCCTTTGTGGGCCACATATTCTTCTCGATCACATAATCTCCTTTCTTTTTTAAACTTTCGTAACAATTAGGGGCACCTGGGTGGCTCAGTTGGTTAATCGTCTGCCTTTGGGTCCTGGGATTGAGCCCCACGTCGGTCTCCTTGCTCAGCAGGGAGCCTGCTTCTCCCTCTCACTCTGCCTGCTGCTCCCCCTGCTTGTGCGCGCTCTCTCTCTCTCTCTCTGTCAAATGGATAAATAAAATCTTTTAAAAAAAAAGGATACATGTTTAAAAAAATAAATAAACTTTCTTAGTAATTAAAAAAGTATAAAAAACAGGGCACCTGGGTGGCTCAGTTGGTTAAGCATCTGTCTCCCCAAGGTCCTGGGATCAAGTCCTGCATCAGGCTCCTTGCTCTGCAGGGGGCCTGCTTCTCCCTCTCCCTCTGCCTGACGTTCTCCCTGCTTGTGCTCTCTCTCTGTGTCAAATAAAAAAAAAATATATATATATATATTATATTAAACATTCTTAAACAGACTACAAACTAGATTTGACCCATAGAACATAGTTTACCAACTTGTGCAAGAAAAAGTTCAGAAGATTAGAATTACCTGACCTAAAGAAAGGAATACGATGAGGTCTCATCAATAGAACCAGAGAAACATAAATAACTTCCTAAAAAAAAAAAAAAAAAGTGATACTATTTTTTTCAAAGGAATGCCATCTATGTTTTGGTTTTGACAACTAAAACAAATTTGCCGCTTAGAAAATGATATGGCTTGTTCATTCCACACAAGCAATGATGTTCATTGGAGTAAACTTATAAGAAACACTTCTGACAAACTCAAGTGGAATATTCATTACCTCGTATCAGCTATTTTCTTCCTCATATCAACTATTTAAGTAACAATTTGGTTTTTTGTTTTGTTTTTAAAGATTTTATTTATTTATTTGAGAGAGAGAGAGAGAATGAACAGGGGTGAGGGACAGAGGGAGAGGGAGACGCAGACTCCTTGCTGAGCAGAGAGCCTGATGTAGGGCTTGATCCCAGGACCCTGGGATCATGACCTGAGCCGAAGGCAGATGTTTAACCAGGTGCCCCTAAGCAACAATTTAAAAGAAAACTTTCCTTCCATATTATGTAGAAAGTATCTGTATGTGATGTGTGTGTGTATATATTTAGGAAATAGATAAAAATATATGTGCATGTTTACGTATGTAATAATGAATTTATAAAATGTGTATATATAATAAATATATAAACACAATTATATATTTTATCTAGTTCACAGGTCCTACTTTTGCAGAACACAAAACACATATATAATCTCAAAAGATATATAAGGGAACTAATAGAATATAATTGAATGAGTAGGAATGGTTACTGCTCAGACATCTAGTTAACTAGTTTTGTCAATTATTGCCTCCCATGCCGATAAGACACAGGACATACACATTCATGTAGCAAAGAGGTCTCCAGTGTCATTTTATTTTTTATTTTTTACAATTTTATTCATTCGAGAGAGACAGAGAGCATCCAAGAAAGAAAGTGAGTGAGCAAGTATGAGCAGGGGTGAAGGGATGGGGGTAGAGGACAGAGGGAGATGGAGAAACAGGCTCCCCATTAAGCAGGGAGCCCCATGCAAGACTCCATCCCAGCACCCTGAGATCATGACCAGAGCTGAAGGCAGATGCTTAACCAACTGAGCCACCTAGGTGCCCCTCCAGTGTCATTTTATAGAGCAGTACTCATAGATAGAGTGATGAGGGTTCTTCTACACTTGTTCAACAACCATTGCCAAGGCACATCACACCCATTTCCATTAATAAATCAGCAGCTCCTCTTATAAGAGGAAGTTTTTCATAAATGTATATATATATTTTTTAATTTTTTATTATGTTAGTCACCATACAGTACATCCTTAGTTTTTGATGTAGTGTTCCATGATTCATTGTTTGCATATAACACCCAGTGCTCCGTGCAATCATAAATGTATATATTTAGATTAAATTTACTGTCAAAGACTGGCGCCTGGGTGGCTCAGTCAGTTAAGCATTCAACTCTTTTTTTTTTTTTTATTAATAATGATTTTTTATTATATTATGTTAGTCACCATACAGTACATCCCCGGTTTTCGATGTAAGGCTCGATGATTCATTAGTTGTGTATAACACCCAGTGCACCATGCAATATGTGCCCTCCTTACTACCCATCACCGGTCTATCCCATTCCCCCACCCCCCTCCCCTCTGTAGCCCTCAGTTTGTTTCTCATAGTCCATAGTCTCTCATGTTTCATTCCCCCTTCTGATTACCCCCCCCTAAGCATCCAACTCTTGATCTCAGCTCAGGTCTGATCTCAGGGTTGTGAGTTCAAGCCCATGTGAAAAAAAAAAGTAAAATAAAAAAAATTGTCGAGGAGGTGACACTGCCTGCTACAAATGATTCTCATATGTGCTAATTACCTTATAGAGCACAGAAGCTATAGAGAGATTAGGGTAATGACTTGGATGGATGAACAAATAGGTCAGCTAGAGATGAGTGAACTGATTTGTCTAATATTAGAACCAAGCCCTACAAACCCCCTGCCTGAACTAAATCATCCAATTGCTTCTGCAGTTTTGGAACTTAAAGGGTGACTTTAAACATTTGGAGTTTTTAATTTTCACGTATTTTCTAGTCTTCTTCAAGAATTATAAGAGATGTAAATATAATTACATTCTGGAGAATTATAAGACATATAAAAACACACTAACAAAACTGCATTCCTAGAGGTTTATGATTTGGCAAAAGATCCTCCCATTCTGTAAGGCTTTCATGATTTCCCTAATACCCATCCTAGAAAGGCTCTGAACGTGAAAACCCTCAACAACTACGTGGGCGGCAGTCATGAACAGATATCGAAATGTAGCATTAAGATGGTCCTCCATAACATTTATCAGCAGGTAGGACTTTATGATTTGAATAGATAATATAAGGTGATAAGCAGCCAACACAGAGGGTTTGCTGATCTAGGAGTTAAGAGACACAGACCCTTAATTCATTTCTGCCATAAGGGGCTTTGTGAAGGGACACCTGGGTGGCTCAGTCGGTTAAGCATCTGCCTTCAGCTCAGCTCATGATCCTGGGGTGTTGGGCTTGAGCCCATGCATCAGGCTCCTTGCTCAGCATGGGAGCCTGCTTCTCCCCCTGCAGGCTGCTCCCCTGTTTGTGCGTGCGCTCTCTGACAAATACATCATTTTTTTAAAAAAGGGGGGCTTTGTGAAATAAGTCATTTAACCCCTCAGTGCCTCATTTTTCTCTTTATAAAATTGATTTCACATGCTAGCATCTATGCCTCAGTTAACGGTAAAGTTATCTTAAAGAAAGAAAAAGACAGGGTTCTTTATTTTGCACTTCTCCCTGCCTTTCAAATGCACTCTTCTCAGTCTTCTCAAAAATAAAAATACCAGATTCAGTAACAGAATGAGAAAGATCATTGGCCAAATTTTAAAAAAGAAAGTTATGCTATTGAGCAATATGATTCAATACTTGTTTTAATTTCCTTAGGCAACCAAAGACCATCTCTATATGTGCTGCCCTGATATCGCATCTCTGTAATGAGAATTAGGTCAGAGAGTTTAAATACGACCAGTTTTTACCACTGTAGGAATAAATGAAGGTTACTCACATGACTGGATATAGTAGGCCCTTCGTGAGTCAAAACCAGCATTTAGGGGCACCTGGCTGGCTAAGTCGGAAAAGCATGCAGCTCTTGATTTTGGGGTTGTGAGTTCAAGCCCCACATTGGGTGTAGAGATTACTTAAATAAACTTAAACCCTTAAGAAAAAAAAAGAGCATTTAGACATGTCTGTACCTGATTTTTTTTTTTAAGATTTTATTTATTTGTCAGAGAGAGAGAGCACAAGCAGGGGAAGTGGCAGGAACAGTAGGCAGAGGGACAAGCAGGCTACCCATTGATCAAGGAGCCTGACTCAGGACTTGATCCCAGGACCCTGGGATCATGACCTGAGCAGAAGGTGGACGTTTAACCAACTGAGCCAGCCAGGCGTCCCTGGACCTGATTTTTAACTTGTTTTTCTTTTCTCCCTTGCCATTTCCTATACCTGAGCAACCCACCCCGCACAGCACCACCCCACCCCCAGCCACCCAAGTCACATCCCAGAGGCCAAAGATGGAGAAAATAGTATGTCATGTTTTAGATGACATAGCTCTAGCTCAGCTCCATTGATGGCTAGTGGAATCCTCTAGAAAGAGAAGCTACAAAAAGAATTCCAAGGAATACTTTATATGGCACTCTAGGAGCCAAGGGAACACAGCTGGATATAAGCAAGAAAGGGGGCATTCTCCACGTTTTCTCACAGTACAGCATGACCTGGCATCATATTTGGCAGCTCTGAAAGCAATGAAAGATGACACTTCTAACAGATTCAGTATCATATTTGATGTGGGCTACAAAGGAAGGCACCACTTCCAGGGGCTTCCTTTCTCAAGCAGCACGTTAACCAGGTGACCAGAGTTCCAGAGCATATAAGAGGGCTTCCCGGGGCGCCTGGGTGGCACAGCGGTTAAGCGTCTGCCTTCGGCTCAGGGCGTGACCCTGGCGATCTGGGATCGAGCCCCACATCAGGCTCTTCTGCTATGAGCCTGCTTCTTCCTCTCCCACTCTCCCTGCTTGTGTTCCCTCTCTCGCTGGCTGTCTCTCTCTCTGTCGAATAAATAAATAAAATCTTAAAAAAAAAAAAAAAAAAAGAGGGCTTCCCAAGCTGGTGCGAGGCATGGCCTGGGAAGTTCAAGGGAGGCTGGAAGCCCTGTGACAGTGGGAGGGGGCAGGGATGTGGATTTTGATCAATCACTTGTTTAAGTCCATTTGTACCCAGAGGCTGGTGAAGACTGAGGAATTAGCTTATATGGATTTTCTGGCAAAATCCAGATTTCAAATATTCTTCCCGTGTTATCTAAAAACCATGGAAAGCCACAAGTGTCATCTTCAAACTATATACCTGATTTGGGGGCAGAAATATAGTTACCATATTCATATGTGATCATCAGAGAACAAACATTTTCATTGACTGCTGAGGCCCAGCATAAATAATATAGTCCATTTCTTTATCAGGTGAAAAAGGAGTCATGAAGGGAGTTGAAGGGCTAGTGAAGAAGTAAAAATGAGAAGAAATGAGGAACATGTCTTGTGCTTCACAGACTTTTTTTTTTTTTTCTGAAAGTCCAAGCCTGGAGAGTGTATATTATTTCTAGTTTTACTTGCTTCACAGTCTTAATTAGTACTATTCCTCTGGTTGAAGGGCAGGAGGAAATGACCCCCTGAGTCTCTGCTTCAGACCCCCCACCCCAGTGTGTCTCTCAGCAGTCTGTAGTTATGCTGGTGAGATGGGGGCGTGGTTTGGTGAAAGAATCCCTGGAGTTGGGAATAGGACATGGGGTTTTAGACCTGTCTCTCTCACCAGCTAACTGGCTGTTGGGATGGGGGTGGGAGGTGGGGGAGAGGAGTGGCCATGATTTGTAGTATTTGCTAATTTTCATGATGTAAATATCCCCAATGTAACCAATTTCAGGGTACCAGCATGATGCCAGTGAACACAGAGTTGTGAAGAGATGTGAAGTGGCACATCATTATATAATACTGCCACCATACAGATGCAGTAGGTGGAGATAACCCCAAGAATCCAGATAATAAAATGTAGTGAAATAATTAGCAAATGATGAGTTCCCAGTATTTCTTACCTATGTGTTTGCATTTGTGTGTGTGTGTGTGTCTGTGTGTGTGTGTCTGTGTGTTCATAGGAGCTAAATTTCATTGAATTACCACTGTGGGTCAGCTTGTTTTTTCCATTGAGGTATAATGGACATAGAATAAACTACATATTTAGGGGTGCCTGGGGTGCTCAATAAGTTACGTGTCTGACTTTGGCTGAGGTCATGATCTCAGGGTCCTGAGATCGAGCCCTGCATTGAGCCCTGCGTCGGGATTCGCGCTCAGCGTGGAGTCTGCTTGTCCCTCTGCCTCTCTCTCTGCTCATGCTAATAAATAAATAAAATCTTGAAAGAAAAAAAAAACAGTACATATTTAAAGGGTACACTCTGGTGGGTGCCTGGCTGGCTCATTTGGTGTAGCGTGTGACTCTTGATCTTGGGGTTGTAAGTTCAACCCCCACGTTGGGTGTAGAGATTACTTAAAAAATAAAATCTTTAAAAAAAAGTGTACACTGTGATAATTTTTGACATATGTATGCATCCATGAAATCATCAACAAAATCAAGATGGAGAACATATCCATCATCTCCCAAGTTTCTTTGTGCCCTTTTGCAATCATCCCTTTCCTGTTCCTCCTACCATCTATCCCCAGGCAACCACTATCTGCTGTCACTAGAGATTAGTTTGGATTTTATAGAACTTTATATAAGTAGAATCACAACTATGTATATTTTGTTATCTTGCTTCTTTTACAGCCTAATTACTTGGAGATACATCTATGTTGTCTATGTTAATAGTTTATTCCTTTTTATTGCCGAGCAGTATTCCATTGTATGAATATCCACCCATCCATTTTTTTTGGAGATTTTATTTATTTAAGAAAGAGAGAGCACGGGGCGCCTGGGTGGCACAGCGGTTAAGCGTCTGCCTTCGGCTCAGGGCGTGATCCCACCGTTATGGGATCGAGCCCCATATCAGGCACCCTGCTCTGATGGGAGCCTGCTTCTTCCTCTCCCACTCCCCCTGCTTGTGTTCCCTCTCTCGCTGGCTGTCTCTATCTCTGTCAGATAAATAAATAAAATCTTAAAAAGAAAGAAAGAAAGAAAGAAAGAAAGAAAGAAAGAAAGAAAGAGCACGAACAGTGGGGAGAGGGAGAAGCAGACTCCCCACTGAGCAGGAGCCCTATGTGGGAATCGATCCCAAGACCCTGGCATCATGACCTGAGCTGAAGGCAGACACTTAAATGACTGAGCCATCCAGGCACCCCTCCACCCATCTATTGATGTTTGGGTTGTTTCTATCCTGAAGTTCAGTGATGCTCTTTTCATTAAAAAAAAAAACAAAACCCACACAGTGAAGGAAATAATCCACAAAACCAAAAGGCAATCTCTGCAATGGGAGAAGATATTTGCAAATGACATATCTGATAAAGGGTTAGTATCCAAAATATACAAAGAACTTACAAAACTCAACCCCCCCAAAACAAATAATCCAGTTAAAAAATGGGCAGAAGACATGAATAGACATTTTTCCAAAGAAGACACACAGATGGCCAACAGACACATGAAAAGATGCTCAACATCACTCACCATCAGGGAAATACAAACTGAAACTACAACGAGATATCACCTTATACCTGTCGGGATGGCTAAAATTAACAACACAGGAGACAACAGGTGTTGGTAAGGATTTGGAGAAAAGCGAACACTCTTACACTATTGATGAGACTGCAAACCAGTGTAGCCACTCTGGAAAACAGTATGGAATTTCCTCATTAAGTTAAAAGGAGGGGCGCCTGGGTGGCTCAGTAGGTTGAGCCTCTGACTCTTGGTTTCAGTTGAGGTCATAATCTCAGGATCCTGGGATCAAGCCCCATGTTGGCTCCATGCTCAGTGGGGAGTCTGCTTCTTTACCTCTCTCTCCTCCCTCTGCCCCTCCCCCTCCTCTGGGGCTCTCTCTCTCTGTAAAATAAATAAACAAATCTTCTAAAAATAGTCAAAAATAGAACTATCCTATGATCTAGCAATTGCACTACAAGGTATTTACCCAAAGGATACAAAAATACTAATTCAAAGGGATACATGCACCCGATGTTTATGGCGGTATTATCAACAAGAGCCAAACTATGGGAAGAGCCCAAATGTCCATCAACTGATACTGGATCAAGAAGATGTGGTATATATAGACAATGGAATATTACTCAGCCATAAAAATGAATGAAATCTTGCCATTTGCAACAATGTGGATGGAGCTAGAGAGTATTACACAAAATGAAATAAGTCAGTCAGAGAAAGAAAATACCATATGATTTCACTCCTATGTGGAATTTAAGAACCAAAACAAATGAACATAGGAGGAAAAAAGAGAGGCAAACCAAGAAACAGATACTTAGCTATAGAAAACAAACTGATGGTTACCAGAAGCAGGTGGGTGGGTGTGGGGAAGGGTTAAATAGGTGATGGGAATCAAGGAGTGCATTTGTGATGAGCACAGTGATGTGTGGAAGTGTTGAATCCTATATTGTACACCCGAAACTAAATTTACATTGTATGTTAACAAACTGAAATTTAAATAAAAACTTGGAAAAAAAAACCCAGTTAAATCTGGTCAAAACAGTCCAATATAATTAGGCTTTAATATGTGAGGCCATTATGCTCTTTTAAGATGCTAAGAAACCAAAACAAGAAATACCAAAATTTAAAAAAAAAAAAAAAAGATTACTTGCGGTTACTTATCATATAGGTTATTTTAGTTCCTTCTTATAAGCCCCCTTCTATAAGATTAATAAAAGAAATATTTTACTGCAAAGAAAAAGAAAAGAAAGAAGAAAATTCTTTTTACTCTTTGGTTTTCATGATAGACCGTTTCTATTGCTGTGTATTGAAGTTCACCAATGTTCTGTCATGTCTAATGAGCTGTTAATACAATCTAGTGTGTTTTCATCTCAGACAGTGTAGTTCTCATCCCTAGAAATTCTATATGGGTCTTCTTTTATATCTCCCAAGTTTCTACCTAAATGTTGAATACATAGAATATAGTTAAAATAAATAATAGAGTTAAAAAATAAAATAAGTAAATAATATAGTTAAAATAAAATACAGTTTCTTCTGTTAATTGTAACCTTTGTATCTGTTCTGAGTAGGTTTTAATTGATTAATTTTTCTTCTTACAGCTTCTTTCCTGCTTCTTAATCTTAGATTGTATATTGTAAATTTTACTTTTTTGGCTACTGCATATTTTTATGCTCCTTTGTATTTTCTTGAGCTATTTCTGAGAAGTAGTTGTTACTTGAAAACAGATTTTTTTGGGTCTCAATTTTCAGATTTTTTTAGGGTGAGGCCACAGCAGCATTTAGTCAAGAGTTAATTATTCTCCACTACTGAGGCAAGACCCCTCTGAGTATTGTACCCAAATTATGACTTTTTCCAGCTGGTGGGAACAGGCACAATGTCAGATCATGTGTGAGCCCAGAATACTATTTCCTCTAATCCTTTCAGATAGTTATTTGGCAGGCCTCAAGAGATTTCCTTAAGGCGTGTGTTGATGGTACTCTGCAGAATACCCTAGAGGGACCCTACAGAGCTCTGAGATGCTTTCTCTCTGCAGCTCTCTCCTTTCTGGTACTTTGTCCTGAGAACTTTAGCTGCCTTGGTCTTCCTGGACTCTCAGCTCTGTCTCCTCAACTTAGGGAGTCCTGGGCTCTGCCCACATTCTCCCCCTTTGCTCCTGGCCTAGAACCTTTCTCAAGGAGGTGAGCTGGGGGCAACTGTTTCTCATCTCTTAGAGATCACTGTCTTTTGTTAACTGATGTCCAGTGCCTAGAAAATTGTTTCATGTATTTTGTTGGAGTCTTAAATTTTTTTTTCAGGTGGACAAGTAAATCTATTTCCTATTACTTCATCTTGGCTGGAAGCAAAAGTGCTTACCTTCATTTTTAGTATAATTTATTTCAGTATAAATTTACACAATTTAGTATTTTATAATGGCTGAATAAATTACGTGGCCACAAACTTCCTGAAAATTTAACAACTGGCTCTCACAAGCCGGTGTAGGCTAGCACACCTCTCCCTGAACTTCACTTTCTGCATCAATTGATACACATTATTTTATACAATTTAAGATTACTTCTAGTTCATCTAGTCTAAATTCCATGGCCCTAAGAAGAACAACTCTGGTCAGAGTTATTCAGCAATTTTTAAAAACAAAGCAAATAAAACTAATAAACGCTTCAGGATCCAGACGCAGGATTCAATGAACTATACTACTCTCCTCATTCAATAGTCTCCTGCCTCTATGCAGCCCAGAGCATGTTTCCAGCCCGGGCCTTTGTTATCTCTAAAAACTTACTGTAACTGGTATTTTTGTTTTTAAACTTGTTCCTCTTCAATTCTACCCTCCATGGCATCAAGGGAATGAGCTTTCTAACATTACAGCCTTGACCAGGTGTCTCACATTACCTGCAGGATGAAGTCCAAGCCTCTTAGGATATACAGGCCTCTGCAAACAAACAAACAAACAAACAGCTAGCAAAATAAATCACTCCCAAATCTCGTTCCCCTCGGTAGTATTACACATCATACCGATGTCATGGCTTCATGGAGGCATTTTGTGCTTTCCCACTTTGACCTTCGATTTGACCATGTGATTGCTTTGACCAACGGGATGTTAGGAATGTGACATGGGCAGAGGCTTGCATTTCTGCCATCACTATAAGAAGAACATACCTGATAGCCTCTGTCCCTATAACCCGAGCCCAGAAGGAGTATGTGGGCTGGACCCACAACGTGAAGCAGAGCCCCTCAGCCAACGCTACCGCAGCCAATTTGCCATTGACCTGCAGACCAGCGAAAATAAATGCTAATTGTTGGAGGTCGTGAAGATTTTTTTGTGGTTGTTTATTATGCAGCAAAACTGATGGATACAATAACTAAAATTTATTGTTATTTCATGCCAGGAAGTTTCACACCTATTAGCTCATTTAACTTTCAATAATCTGTGAAAGTCTTTTTTTGCATTGTACGGGTGGGAGAAATGATGTTTAGTGAGCTTATGTTACTTGCTTAAGTTTACATACTAAGTGTGGTAGATATGAGATTGGAACTCAGATTTGTCTTTCCCATTACACACCTGCATTTCCTACTACTCCCTTAATTTCTTCTATTTTCTGCTTCAGCAATAACATACTCTAAAGTACCATTTCTCTCTCTAGGCTTTGCACACGCTGTATCCAGGCATATGGTGGGTGCTCAATAAATATTCAATGAATGGCTAATGAATAAATGGCTCTGTAGAAGCCTCGCTTTTGCCACCTGGTTAATTCAGTGTTCAAAACCTGTTTTAGAGATCATTCTTTTCTTTTTCTTTAAGGATTTTATTTATTTGAGAGAGAGCAAGAGACTATGAGCAGGGGGAGGGGCAGAGGGAGACAAGCAGACTCCTCACTGAGCGAGGAGCCTGACACTGGACTCAATCCCAGGACCCTGAGATCATGACCTGAGCAGAAGGCAGCCGCTTAACCAACGGAGCCACCCAGGTGCCCTTGGAGATCATTCTTATATGACATTTTTTCTTCACCTAATAATTTCCTCCTTTCCGCTTTTCAACCTACCATAGTCAAAAATTCTACCTATCATAATAAATTGCAATGATCTCATTGACACATTCGTTTTCCTTACCTTAAAATTTTTTACTGTTAGGGTCCAGAAAAATTCATTTTGCATCCCTAGGGCTTGTCTGGGAATAGCACACAACTAATAAGTGTATGTTTTCATTCTCAGTGCTGTGATCACCAAAACAGATCTAAGCTTCCTGAAAATCCCAGTTAATTTAAGCATTATGACCATGCCTGATGCTGTCTGCATTCATAATCAGACACTAAAGAAAAACTGAAAACTAGTTAAGTTTCAAAAGGTTTAAGCAACTCCTTACCTGTACTCTAGGACTTCCCATGTTTCTTCCATGATTCTCTTGAAAATCATTATATATAGCAGACGTTATGATGGGAAAGCACTTGTGAATGATACGCTTGCAGGGGGAAAATGTTTGAAAATTCTGTTGAATTTGAAGGTTTGAGAATTATTTTTCTTAACCAAAGGATCTTAAATGCATAGAGTTTTATAAGGAGAAATGAAATTACTTATGTTTTAAAGTAATTACTTTTTAACCACTTATGACAGAACCCACGAAGAGTACCTGGAAAGTTCTTTGTCAAAGAAGAGCAACAACCACTAGATGTCAGCACTTAAGAACTGTAATCCCATCAATGTCTCTGATGTCGGTTTAATTTTTTGTTTTCAAAATAATGATTTATAATAAAAGATACCTGGAAAACATGAGAAATGTTTGCTTGAAATAGATAAAATAATATGTTTAGAAAATAATAAACGCAATTATGGTGACAATTCTAACATTTTAAGTGACCATTTTGCAAATCCTGGAGGGAGGTTCACCAACTGGTACCTTGCCAAAACAGATCAGGACAGGATTCTACATGCAAGGATTTCCCACAGCCAATACCCTATCATCTCAAGAACTAAAGAAGTGGACTTTGAATCTATGCATCTAGGATCGTCTTCAAATCATGACAAGATGTTCTTCACAAAACCATACTAGTTATGGTCCTGCACATGCATTTTCTATGTTGCTTCTTGTCAACCACCGATCCACTTTCTTCCGTTTCCTTTTTTTTTTTTCAAGTTTTTTTTTTTTTTTTAAGATTTTATTTGTTTAACAGAGAGAGACAGCCAGTGAGAGAGGGAACACAAGCAGGGGGAGTGGGAGAGGAAGAAGCAGGCTCCCAGGGGAGAACCTGATGTGGGGCTCGATCCCAGAACGCCGGGATCACGCCCTGAGCGGAAGGCAGACGCTTAACGACTGTGCCACCCAGGCGCCCCTTTTTTTTTAAGTTTTATTTAAGTAATTTTTACACCTGACATGGGGCTCAGACTCACGACTCCAAGATCAAAAGTCTCATGTTCCTACCACTGAGCCAGCCAGGCATCCCAGTTTCTCCTTTTAAATATAAGCCATGCAATCATTAAATTCCCTTTGCTTTTTTTTTTTTTTTTAAGATTTTATTTATTTATGTGACAGAAAGACAGCCAGCGAGAGAGGGAACACAGCAGGGGAGTGGGAGAGGAAGAAGCAGGCTCCCAGCGGAGCAGCCGGATGTGGGACTCGATCCCACAACGCCGGGATCACGCCCTGAGCCAAAGGCAGACGCTTAAAGACTGCGCTACCCAGGCGCCCCAAATTCCCTTTGCTTTTGAAACACATTCAACATATCAAAATCAGTGCACTGACAGGCCCTTTAAATTACAAACCTTTGTTCACTTGTTTTGTTTTTTTCCTCAAACAAATAAACAAAAGTCTCTTTTTGGCTGTTTCTGAATAGCAAACAAAGTAAGATGCATCAAGAGCAAGGAGTACGGCGGGACACCTGGGTGGCTCAGTAGGGTAAGCATCTGCCTTGGGCTCAGCGGGGAGTCAGTTTCTCCCTCTTCCTTGCCTGCCACTCCCCCTGCTTGTGCATGCCCTCGCTCTCTCTCTCTCTCTGTCTGTCAAATAAATAAATAAATAAATAAATAAATAAATAAATAAAATCTTTAAAAAAAAAAAAAGAGCAAGGAGTATGGCAAAGGTGTGTCCACAGGGCGGGGTCTGTGAGCTTGTGGCTGAGAGTAATGCAAGTCTAATTAGCTGCTTAATGAACCATTATTAAGCTGTCTGGGGTTGAGCGAGGAATGTACACACTTGGCTCAGAGGACTGGCATCATTTGGATCACAGTCTGAAATGAAACAATAGAATTTGTTAGGCCATTAGATACTTTCATAGGTAGCCTCAGAGAGTTCTTCCATATTGAAATTCTGTAATGCAGGAGAATAATTAAATAGCCCATTTCTTATACCATCTGCACTTAGTTTAAAGAAAGTGAAAATTGTTATTCTTATTTAAAAATAAAAAACATGGTAAAACTACATCACAGAGTTAGCATTTCTTTTTTAAATTTTTTTTAATTAAAATTTTTTTTTTAAGATTTTAATTTTATTTGACACAGAGAGAGAGAGCACACATGCAGAGGCAGGGGCAGGGGCAGAGGGAGAGGGAGAGGCAGGCTCTCTGCTGAGCAGGGAGCCTGACATAGGGCTCAATCCCAGGACCCCGGGATCACGACCCCAGCCAAAGGCAGCTGCTCAACCGAGTCACCCAGGTACCCCCAAAGTTAGAATTTCTATTCATGGTGCCTTATGACAGAGTAGTAAAATAAGGCACCAATATTACTTTTCATTTCTCCCAACTTCAAATTTTTGTTTGCATGCTCTAAGAATTTGGTCTTAGACTATTATAATTGAATTATTATACACTAAGATTCTCTTTCAATAAGATTTATATTCTCCTTTCTATAACTGCCAGACTTATTTAAACTTAATTCTGTGTTTAAGTGAGTTCAATGTGTATTGATGGTCTTTTCCTACATAACTTGATCATTTATTTTCATTTACATTTTAAAGATAAAGAAAAAAGTTTCAAAGTACTTTTATTGGGGTGCCTGGCTGGCTCAGTCGGTAGAGTGTGTGACCAAGTCTTGGGATCGTGAGTTGGGGCCCTGTGTTGGGTGTAGAGCTTATGTTAAAAAAAAAAAAACACACAAGGGCTTTTATTTATTTGTTTCAGTCAAGTTTATATGATGGGTCAGAGAGAAGGTATCTCACATGGTCTTTTCTTATTTTGCAGATTTCATATTTTTTAATCTTTTTGGGAATCAAGGCAATTAAGTAAAATTTTGTTCTTTTGAAGTGTGTTCTTCATCTGTAATATACATCTACTTCATTCTGTTTCTGTTTCAGCTTTTCTGTACAGGTCCCATGTGAGGTGTTTCTTATTACCTGTCAAAAATAGTGTGATACGGGGCGCCTGGGTGGCTCAGGCGTTAAGCTTCTGCCTTCAGCTCAGGGTGTGGTCCTGGGGTTCTGGGATCGAGCCCCAAGGCAGGCTCTTCCGTTGGGAGCCTGCTTCTTCCTCTCCCACTCCCCCTGCTTGTGTTCTCGCTCTCGCTGGCTGTCTCTCTCTCTGTCAAATAAATAAAATAAAATCTTTTAAAAAAATAGTGTGATAGAATTATCTTAACAGCTTTCTTATTCATTTGGAGACCCTTTGAATCCTTACCTTAGAATATGATGTGGAAGTTTCATTTCAATGCTATTATTTTGTAATTAGTTCCCTAGTTGCCTAGGGGGGCGAGGGGTGGGTGTAAAAACCCACAGCTATAGGTAACCCACAGTATTAGGGCTTTATGTTAACAACTCTACCAGTGTCTACTGATGTCAAATTACAAAAAATGTTTTATCTTTCTTATTCAGTGGGATGTCCTTGGATGTTGGTCTATTCTGTAATTTAAGGGTGTGTTACAGAATTTGGTAAAAAATCAGGTTAGCATGACAGCTCATGATTCCTTCCTTCCTTCCTTCCTTCCTTCCTTCCTTCCTTCCTTCCTTCCTTCTCTCTCTCTCCCTCTCTCTCTCTCTCTTTCTTTCTTTCTTTCTTTCTTTTTCTTTCTTCCTTCCTTCCCTTCCCTCCCTTCCTTCCCTTCCTTCCCTTTCTTTCTTTTCTTTTGCAGGTCAGCTTATCCTTTTCTCCATCCAACTGGATGTTCATCTGCTGCAACTTTAGTTCCCAATATAGAATCCCCTCTTATCCTTCAGAGCTCCCTCATCCTGATTAAGGAGTCAGATTAAACTTTTAAATGCTAGTGGCCACAGGTGTATTACAATTGAAACTCTGCAATGGAGAAATGGCTCTAGGAGGCTTGGTCTTTGCCTTTCTTACTGCCTCCCATTCTTTTAGTCTTCCATCTTCAAAAGGGTGGGTACCTTATTACCATAACTTACCTCTGATAACATTGTATGACCTCAAGTAGGGAAATGCTTTGTTGATGCCATGGAAAAGCATATACCAAACTCTTTTTTTTTTTTTTAAGATTTTATTTATTTATTTGACAGAGAGAGTGAGAGAGCACAAGCAGGGAGAACAGCAGAGGGAGAGGGAGAAGCAAGTTCCCCGCCAAGCAGGGAGCCCAACGCGGGGCTCGATCCCAGGAGCCTGGGATCATGACCTGAGCCGAAGGCAGACGCTTAACCATCTGAGCCACCCAGGAGCCCCAAGCATTTACCAAATTCTTAACTCTGAGAATTCTACTTGTTACATTATGGACCCTATCATGTCCTAATTTTTTTTCAATTAACTTGTCTCATTTCCATAATTTTAAGACTAAAGTTTTCAGGGATGCCTGGGAGGTTCAGTCAGTTAAGCATCTGCCTTCAGCCCAGGTCATGATCTTGGGGTCCTGGGATGGAGTACCGCATTAGGCTCCTTGCTCAGCAGGGAGCCTGTTTCTCCCTCTGCCTGCCACTACCCCGCTTGTGCGCTCTCTCTCTCTCTGACATATAAATAAATAAAATCTTTTTTAAAAAAAGATTAAAGTGGGGCACCTGGGTGGCTCAGATGGTTAAGCATCTGCCTTTGGCTCAGGTCATGATCCCAGGGTCCTGGGATTGAGTCCCTCCCTCATCAGGCTCCCTGTTCAGTGGGGAATCTGTTTCTCCCTCTCCCTCTGCTGCTCCCTTGCTTGTGCTCTCTCTCTCTGTCAAATAAATTAATAAAAAATCTTTAAAAAAACTAGTTTTAAAAAATTTGTCAGCTTTAATTTTGCAGCAAATAAAATTTAGTACACTGGAAATTTAAATATGGCATGGCCATACATAACTAATAAGAAAACAGTCTGTAGAAAAAGTAGATACAATTATGATTAAAGAAGTAGCAGTGATGAATTTTTTTTCCAAATGAAGATAAATACACCAGAGCAAGTACATGGACTGAGGAAGGGCACTAATTTTATTGAAATGTAATGAAAATTGTATTCAGCATAATCTAAATATCAATTTGAAGAAAATATTGAAGGAAAAGGGGTCCAGAGCTGCTTATGGAATTAACTGACTGACTTCAGAAATGTTAAAACATTTGAGGATGCTAAAAGTGCTTTTGCATTTATAGAAGTGCTCCAACTGATTTTCCCAATTATCATGAAAACTATCCCACTTCAGTAGGCCGTAGGCATCAACCACAAGCCCTTAAAACAAACTTCAGGTATTTCTATGAGACAGTGATTATATTATAGATGCTTTCTCACACATGGATATTATAATTGGAACCAGAAAATTCCCTCACAATGCACTAATTATTATTCAAACCCCTTCCAACTCACCTGTTCATCTAAGTAGGGGTGCCTGTGTTCCAAGCCCTTGAGGAACCCTGCAGAAACCTGAGAGTCTAAGGAATTTGAGCACTTCCATACCCCTCTGAACCAGCTGTTTATTTTATGGCTAACTGCCCCACAGACTTGTTTTGAAGATAAGCATCACTATAGTGAAGTGGGTCGTTAGAGAAAAACAACATTTTATGAATCAATATCATAGTCTTATCTTAGTCCCAATCCTGCTTACTAGTTGTGTGAAACACAGCCCCAGTTGTCTCATGGTTGTGTGTCTTATTATTATCCAAACAACCACTGGGATAGTCATACCATCCTCTACATCTCTGCCCAGTGTGGTTCTAGGAGGCAATGAGAATTTGCTGGAGCCTCTACCCACTATCAGGATTGGGTAAAGTCCATTCCTTTGACTAGCCCATTTGGCTCATGCTCTTCTTTGGTAAACACTGCAGGATTCTGTTCCTTGGCAGTGCTTTCTGGGCTACTGTTTTCACTATCATCCTGATGTTGGCACAGGCCTTTGCATCTCCAGCCACAATATTCCCCTGGTCTTTGCTGTATTGACCCCACAGTGGAAGACAGAGAGTTGATAAAGTGGTTTGTTGTTTTGTTTTGCTTTCTATGATACTCTTTTGGTCTCCAAATGTAACTCTCACTATGAAATGATTCTTCATTCTACTGAAATGTCCCCTCCATGAAGGCAGGCACCAAACCATCCATATTTCTAGGATACTTCCTGGCACGTAGTAAGTGCTCAATCATATTTGTTCAATGAATGGACTAAGTCTTTCAAGGGTTGGCTAGAGAGGATATAAATGACAACACTGACTTTAAATATATCCTTTCTGGTGGGCTTGTTTTTTAGACAAGATGGCATAGACTTCTCTCCTTGCTCCTGCTAAGTACAGATATACACCCTGGAAATGACGAAAGAGGCAATCATAGAAGGACTTTGAAAAATGAAAAGGGAAAGGCAGACTGGCTAGGGACCCAAGACTAGAGGAAAAACAAAGCGGCCAGTCATCTTAATTATCCTCCTCACCCAGCAACAGAAAGCAACCCAGACCCTATGTCCCCTGAACCCCAACCTAGTGGCAAAAGATGGACCAGGTAGGCTCATTCCTCCCCTGGATCAAATAGGAGTCCTGCAATAACATCAGGCGGGTCAAGGGGCACTGACAAGGAAGACAGAGTGGAAGCTCCTCTGAAAACAAGTGGCCCTGGGGAGCTACTCTTCATCCTTGTGGGCTGAAGACTTCCTTTTCCCACCTAGAGGCACAGGGGGCTTGGCCTGAGGAAGTGCCTTTTATCCCCACAAGTGGCAACAGCAGAGATCAGTGGGAACCCTAGTGGCACCAGGGGAGGCAAGCAGACCAAAATAACACAGCAAAGCGTCCAAAAATTAACTTGTCATTGGAACCACAGTCTATAAATAGAATGTGACCTGCACGCTAAACCTACACAGAGTGACTGTCTGCTAAAATAGAAGATGTACACAGGACCTAGAATTTCCTAGCACAACAGCCCGAGTGTCTACTATAATGGAAAATCACCTGCCATACCTAGAGCCAGGAAAATCACAACCTGGATGAGAAAAGACAATGAAATGAAATCAACACTGAGATGAATCAGATTTTGGAATTATCTGACATGGATTATAGAGCGGCCATCATAAAAATGCTCCAACAAGCAAATACAAATTCTCTTGAAACAAAGGAAAATGTAGAAAATCTCAGTAAAGAAATAGGTGTTTAAAATAATGGAAAATAGAAAACTGAAAAAAATACAATAACCAACATCAATAAATCACTAGATGGGCTCAATTGTACAATGCAGATGATAGGACAGAAGCAGTAAACTCGAGAACATAAATAGAATTCACCAAATCTGAATAACAGAAAAAAGAAACTAGACTTCATGAAGAGAATACCCTTTCCCTGATGATCAACAAGAACCTCTTTTGCTATGAGGTGAATTGTTTCCCATTCTGATGCATTAAACCCCACTCCCGTCCAGCTGGATGGATTTCATCTTCCTTCTTTATCCTAATTTCATTATCACAGGGACCTACCTAGCTATCAGTCCCAAAGCTTTCACCAAGGGCTCCTGGGACTCTAAGCAAAAAGAAAATTTTGTAATCTGTTTCAAGGCTCTCATTGGGTAGATTAACAATCAATGTCACTTTCTGCATCCTTCCCTCTCCCATCCAACAGACATTTCTAATGGTTCCTCAGATGAGACAGCATTGGGCTGCCCCAACAGCACTCAGAAGCACAGTCTGGAATCTATCTATAATAATCCTTTGAACTCTAGAAATTAGCTCTGTAAATCTGCAAAGTAAATGCTTATATCTAAATATATAAACTTTTATTGAGATATTATAAATTAGTTAGCTACTCATTATACAAAGTTAAAAAATATACAAAAAGAAGTATAAAAGAAACTTTTTTTTTTTTGGTATATAAGTCATATCCTTTTCGGAGTAAATCTTAACTTTTATCAATGACTCCTTAATCTTTGGTTTTCTTTGCTACCTTTAAGAAAAATATAAGTCATGTTTTTTAAAATATTTTTTTATTTATGTACTGGAGCGGGGGGAAGAGACCCAGCAGGGAGAGCAGCAGAGGCAGAAGCAGGGTCCCCACTGAGCAGGGAGCCCGGCATGGGGCTTGATCCCAGGACTCTGGGATCACGACCTGAGGTGAAGGCAGATGCTGAACCAACCAAGCCACCCAGGCACCCCAGGAAAATACAAATCTTCTCCTTATGGTGTTTTGAAACTGCTCGCACTTATGCCTGCTGATTCAATTTGTATGTTCTGCTTTGGGAACAGTTTTGACATCTAAAGCCCTACTTTAGCTGTTTCAACTGCTTTGTAACTAGGCTTTCAGAGCTTAGGGGAAGTCTGTTGTTAACAAATTAGCTCTGGCTAATTACTTGCATATTCTAATTGCCCTAGCTATCTATCCCTGAATCCACCATAATCCCCGAGACCTGAATTCTTGGCACTTCTCTCACTTGTCAGATTTGGCTTCATTCTGTTTTGAAGCTTGCCCACTAAACCCACTCCTTCCTGGCTCTCTTCAGACAGGGAGAATAACAGGAAAACATGGACTCAAATGACAAATCATGAAATGTGGCTCCTGCCACTTCCTTCCCCCAAATTCACGACAAGCTCATATGGTTATTAAAAAATAAATTTCAACAAGTGCTTATTGTATCCCAGGCAAGGTAATGGTCTATTGAGAAAAGGGAACAGGCAGCAGCCTCACTGAGCATCTCCCCAGTTAAGCCTCTCTTTCCGTCTGATTAATGGAGTTTTGCGTTTATATTACTTCACACATTATTTTTCCTGAGTTTAAATCCTAGTTTAAGGACCTACGTTCTGTGTGTCCATGAGTAAACTATTTAACAGCCCCCCCCACAACCATGTCTCAGTTTACCCATTTATAAAATGAGAATTATATTAGTACCTATATCATGATTCTGTGGAAAGATCAACTGTGTTGCTCAACAGTGCCTGGAATATAGTAAGCACTTGATAAATGTTGGCTATTATCACTCTTCTTTATCATCGAATTAAGTTGTTCTGATATCCTTTATTTACTAAATTATAAATTTTGTGAGGTCAGGACAGTCTTAATCATCTCTGTATACCATTTTGGGAGTCTTTATCTGAAAGTGACTGACCCCTTTTCACAGTTTCTATTGCCACCACCTTTGCCATAGACTCTGTTATACCTCTCTAACCGGAACTCTCTGCTACATAGCTACAAAAACACTGTCACAACAGCCTTCTAATTTGGTGGGAAATCCCATACTTGCTTTATTATGATATCACCAAATATACCAGGAGGCAGTAGAGATATCCCTGGCTCTTTATTTCTCAAAACCCCATTCAGAGTCACAGAGGACTGGCATTGGAGCCTGGGCATCTGCATTTCTAACCAACACTATGTGACTTCTTGAACCATATGTTAATTCCCATTGGATGATGTAGCATAATTAATTCACTTAATTGATCATGATTCTATATGATTTTTTAAATTTCTTCAAGCAAGGTGAATTTTCAAGCAAGGTGAACCTGGTAGGAAATCTGTATGGTATTATTTTATTTCTGTATATTCTCATTGGGAGAGAGGGCATAGGCTAAACGCAGTAGTCAGAGATAATGCTTCTCCCACACTTATTCTCCCAGGTCAAGCATCCAGCCCCTGGAACTGAAGTTGACTAAATTTTACTTAGGTCCCCATTTTGTAGAAAAAGTTGCCTTTATTTATATTCATATGTATTCTAAATACATCCCAATATAAATGTACTAATAACCATACCTAACTTAAAGCAATCTTCTAGAAATATGGCTGAAGGTTACTACTTGTCTTTGTTACTGCTCCCTGGGCTTGACATTTGAAGTAGTGATTCCAAGTCAGCGGGTCATTCCAAAGTCTAGAATTGGTGAGAAGTATTAGGAGGCCTGACTGGTTGTTGATCTAAGCCCTAGTTTTCAATCTAGCTTTTTTGTTTAGTCTCAATCTGTCTTGCTCCTCTGCTTATCATTACTGGTTCAGACTGGAAAAAGGAAAATGGAGTATTATTTAATGCCTTACCAAGTCATCTGAAATTGGTGACAAACCCAAGGCATAGCAAGGGAAGAAGAAAAGTTAATGTACAATAAGAAAGTAGAAAAGATAAACTAATTGGAATTAAAATTTAAAAGAGGAATTCTAAAAATAAAAATATAAAAACAAAATAACTTTAAAAAAAAACTGAAATAAGAAAAGCAAAATAACAACAAAGGAAGAATATATTTTTAAAACAACTAAAAGTGGTAAGAATGGCACTAACAATTGCTTTCAGTGTTATTCCTGACAGCCAATTGAAGAGACTCAGTAGACTGAAGTCTAGAATGTTGACCTCTTTCCTCTTTATAATGCCGCCATTATGTGCAGACAAAAAATTAGTAATTGACCATTGATTGCACAGAAATGTAATTATAGATACAGATACTGGTCACTGAACAACTTTATCATGAACAGAGGGAGGTTAAACGATGACTTTAACACCCACCCACCAAAAGAGAAAACTTTCATGTATTTTAGAAATTTAGTAACATTTAATTCAATCATTCTTTTGAAAGTGTCCCAGAAATCATGTTTCAGGGGAATTTGAACCGAGGTCCAGGAATTTAAACTTCTATTAAGCTCTTCAGGCGATTTTGATGTGAATGATCTGCGGAACACCCTTTGAGAAACATGAAGTAAACAGTCTTAGAATCCTCCTCTAGAGGGGCACCTGGGTGGCTCGGTCGGTTAAGTTTCTGACTCTTGATTTCAATTCAGGTTATGATCTCCGGGTCCTGTGATTCAGCCCCGAGTCGGGCTCTAAGCTCAGCATGGAGTCTGCTTGTCCCTCTCTCTCTGCTCCTCCCCCCCACCCCACCCCCGCTTGCTCTTTCTCTCAAATAAATAAATAAATAAATAAATAAATAAAATCTTTAAAAAAAAGGATTCCTCCTCTGGAAATGAAAATAATTATGCTCACTTCATAGGCTTTTTTATGATATATAAATGGCACTAAGTAAGGACTCAACACATGTTAATTCTTCACTCCATATCCCTTCCTATTTTAGAAATTGTTTTCCACTATACAAAAAGGACAAACGCTGGATTACAATATAATTTCTCCCTACTTAATCAAATCACAATGAATGTATTTTGGTGTTCCGTTAGGTTTATTTCTGAATAGCTTTACTGACTGGTCTACCACCTGCTCCAGGTTAACATCTGTTATACTATATCCTAATACATGAAAATCAAGATGGCTGTTATAATATTTTAATTCTGTCCCATAATTTGAGCTAACTTGTTTGTCACTATCTTAAATACCACATACCACTTGTACTTTTTTTTTTTTTTTAAAGATTTTATTTATTTGACAGAGATAGAGACAGCCAGCGAGAGAGGGAACACAAGCAGGGGGAGTGAGAGAGGAAGAAGCAGGCTCATAGCGGAGGAGCCTGATGTGGGGCTCGATCCCAGAACGCTGGGATCACGCCCTGAGCCGAAGGCAGATGCTTAACCGCTGTGCCACCCAGGCGCCCCACATACCACTTGTACTTTAACACTATCTTTCCACGACTTGATTTGTAGGGCTGAAAGCACAGCAATTTCAGTTATTAAGGTAAGACTAATGGAAGAATGACTCCAGGCAGATCACTGGTTGGGAATTCCTTACCCATCAACTCTATAATTATTTTTTTAAGTCAACTCTATCCCCGATATGGGACTCAAACTCATTACTCTGAGATCAAGAGTTGCATGCTCTACCAACTAAGCCAGCCAGGTGGCCTAACTCTATAATGATTTATTTCATTTTGTTTTATTTTATTTTGTTATTTTATTCTTTTAGAGAGAGAGAGAGAGAGAGAGGAGTTTGAATGGGGGAGGGAGGGGCAGGGTATAAAGGACAGAGAGAATCCCAAGCAGGATCCATGCTCAGCATGGAGCCTGATGGAGGTTTGATCTCATGACCCCAAGATCATGACCTGAACTGAAATCAAGAGTTGGACGCTTAACTGACTGAGCCACACAGGTGCCCCAGAATGATTTTTAAAAATCAAGCATTTAACATAATCTATGTTAAAGCTAAGTAATAAGAAAAGTTGTGTGTTAATCTGCAAAGTTTTGAGGCATCCTCCATTTTTCTTGACATTTCGAAACATGTTGCAATGAAATAAATCCAGTGCTTCCTTTTCTCAATAGATATTTTTATGGACAATCCTTAAACTCTATGAATTTTTGGTGGGGGAGATATTTCATATCTAAAACTTGAAAATGGGGCACCTGGGTGGCTCGGTCAGTTAAGCTTTTGCCTTTGGCTCAGGTCATGATCCCAGGGTCCTGAGTTCAAGGTCCACATTAGGCTTCCTGCTCAGCAGGGAGTCTGCTTCTCCCTCTGCTGCTCCCCCTGCTTGTGCTTGATCTTTCACCCTCTCTGTCAAATAAATAGATAAAATATTTTAAAAAACCACAAATGAAATAAAACTTGGAAATGGACTATAAAAATTAGCAGAAACATCTTCTTCATGTCTATCACCACCTACAACCATGATGGGGGGAGAGGGGTCTCCAGTTAAAAAAAAAAAAAGCATTACAAAAATTACTTTAAATGTATTGCCTCATATGTTGTGGTTCTGACAAAACTAAAAGCAGATGATTCCAGGTACTCCTTTTCTAGATTAAACAATGATCATACAACAGAACCTTGAACCATATTAGTACCTCTTATAATTTATAAATTCTCATTACAGAGATGCGATATCAGGGCAGCAGATACAGAGATGGTCTTTGGCTGCCTGAGGAAATTAAAACAAGTATTGAAAGAGCCCTGTCTTTTTCCTTCTTTAATATAACTTTACTATTAACTAAGGCATAGATGTTAGCATATGAAATTAATTTTATGAAGAGAAAAATGAGGCACTGAGGGGTTAAATGTCTTATTTCACAAAGCCCCCCCTTTTAAAAAAAATATTTATTTGTCAGAGAGAGCGAGCACAAGCAGGGGGAGTGGCAGAGGGAGAAGTAGAAGCAGGTTCTCCGTTGAGCAGGGAGCCGACGTGGGGCTCAATCCCAGGACCCCAGGATCATGACCTGATTGGAAGGCAGATGCCTTAACTGACTGAGCCACCCAGGTGCTCCAAGTCAGTAATGATTTTAGGTAAAGAAGATGGGCGCAATTTGAAGGTTAGCAAAGTGTTCTCCATCTCTGCTCCCCAAATACCACTCCTTACTCCTCCAAGTGACTCAGAACAAATTTGCCTGCCCTGGAAATTCTCCCCCAAGTCCTGGTTAGAAAGAAAAAATAGGAAAAATTGTGTGAGAAGCCACATAAGAAATACTAGCCTATGATTACGTGTGCACAAAGAGTTTATTTACCAGGTTAGTTCTCATCAGAGAGCAAGTGGTTCTGGATGAAAATGGAAGGGTGAGAAAGAGGCCATGCAAAAATGATCTGACTCATTTCTCTAGACTGTGGACAAGTGGGTTCCCATGACCTGGAGACATCATATGACTGAAGCTGGAAAAGGACCCGCAGACAGACTTTCATATCAATTTTGCTGTGTAACAAACCACCCCAAGATGTAGTGGCTTAAAACTTCAAACACATTATTTCCAATGTATCTTTGGGTTGGGAAGTGATTTTCATTGGAAGAGAGTATAGACTGAAGGCAGTGGTCAGAGGTAAATGCTTCTCTCACACTTACTCTACCAGGCCAAGGATCCAGCCCCTGGAATTGAAGTGGACTAAATTTTACTTAGGTCACTGTTTTGTATTTCTTTTGTTGCTTTTATATATTCAGATATATTCTAAGTATGTCTCAATATAAATGCATGGGTGCCATATCCTTAATTTGATCTTTGTTCTGAGATATCTTAATCCTTCTAAAGGTTTTCGTTTAATTTAGCTTCTGCTCCAAGACCAATTTTTAATTAGCCAAACCTTTACAAACTTTTATGTTTTATCCTATGAAGTGAAAATGCAGTTGCCATTTTAAATATAGCAAGACCCTGATTTCTGACTCTCTTGTGGCTAGTACTAATAAATCCTTTTCTGCCTCAAGGCTTGGGAGAATTGGATGAAAGTAGTGCAAGCATTCATTTATTCAATCTATTCTACAGCTATTTATTGGGTACCTACCCCAAGTATAAAAGCAAGAAAAACACCTCCTCATGGGATTAAACTAAATTACATTGCAATATACGAAAATGACACTACTGATGCACCATAATTAAGTCTTGGACTTTAGTTTTCCAGAAGTAAGGGAATAGGGATAAATCTATTAATCTCCACTTTTTCTGTTTTCATTTCATTTCACCTCTCTAAACGTTGTGCCCCTTTTACACTCCCACAGCAGTGTATGAGAATAGTGGCTTGTCCATAGCCTTGTCCAAACAGTGTCAAACCAGAGGATTTTTGTCAGGTTAATAGGCAAGTACAAATTTGTCATAATTTTTATGAAAGCTAAACTTTCTGCCCAGTTTTCATTTTTCTCTTCTATATGTGAGGGAGAGTCCAGTAGATACCTTATAATTTGGATGATAGTGATTCTTTTATAAACTTTTAATTTTGAAAACTAGATAAATTATATTTATGATAGGTATACAGAATTCTAAAGCAAACATTTGTGACTGGAGTTATTTCTTTTTCTATAATAATAGGGGAAAAAACTGATGTGAGGGGCAACTGACTGACTCAGGTGGAAGAGCATGCAACTCTTTTTTTTTTTTTTTAAGATTTTATTTATTTGTCAGAGAGAGAGAGAGAAAGAGAGTGCACAAGCAGGGGGAGAGGAAGGCAGAGTGAGAAGCAGGCTCCCAGCTTAGCAAGGAGCCCGAGGAGGACTCAATCCCAGGACCCTGGGATCATGACCTGAGCCAAAGGCAGGCACTTAACCAACTGAGCCACCCAGGCATCCCAAGAGCATGTAGCTCTTGATCTCAGGATCGTGAGTTAAGCCCCGTGCTGGGTGTAGAAAATACTAAAAAAAAAAAAAACCCTAAAACTTAAAAAAAACACAAGAGTTTATAAAAAACTGATGTGGATCTAATCAGTTCTCTGCAGAAATAGACTCTTTTTTTATTTTTAAAAAAGATTTTATTTATTTATTTATTTAGAGAGAGAGCACGTGTGAGCAGGGGCAGAAAGGGAGAGAGAGAGAGAGAGCCTCAAACAGACTCCATGCTGAGCATGGAGCTTGACACGGGGCTTGATGCCATGAGCCTGAGATTACCACCTGAGCCAAACCAAGAGTCAGATACCCAGCCGACTGAGCCACCCAGGCACCCAGAAAGATACTCATTTTTCAGCAAAGAAGCAAAATCATCTACTTCTAAAAATGATACCTTAGGGGTTTAATTGCTTCCCCTCCAAAAGATGTTGCAGTCTTAACCCCCAATACCTGCAAATGTGACCTTACTTGGAAACAGTCTTTGCAGATGATCAGGTTAAGATGAGGTCATTAGGGTGGGCTCTAGCAAACAAATACAATACTATTCTTTCCTATTCTTAAACTCTATTTTAAAAATTGTTTGTGGGGCACCTGGATGGCTCAGATGGTTAAGTGTCTGCCTTGGGCTCAGGTCATGATCCCAGGGTCCTGGGATTGAGCTCCAGGTCAGGCTCCCTGCTTAGTAGGGAGCCTACTTCTCCCTCTTCCTCTGCCCCTCTCCCAGCTAGTTCTCTCTCAAATAAATAAATAAAAATCCTAGAAAATGAATAAATAAATAAAAATAGTTTTAGAACAGGAGAATGAATATATAAAGAGACTAGTTTTCAGTATTATAACGCTCAATACTCGTAATTCATAAGCAAAAGGACATGCTATCTAGGATTTACTTTCATACACTCCAGTCATTTATTTTTTTAAGATTTTATTTTTAGGCGATCTCCACACCCAAAGTGGGGCTTGAGCCCACAACCCGGAGAATAAGAGTCGCATGCTACACCAACTGAACCAGCCAGGTACCCCTTTATACTCNAGTCATTTAAAAGGGGGGGGGGGGGGGGGGATGAGAGATAAGACACTGCAACTGCATTTGTATTTTCTAAATATCTTGTTAATTATTTGCTTGAAAATGTAATCAGGGAGCATTTTCATGCACTAATGGGGCCCTTGGCCAGTTCAGTCGGTAGGGCACATGACTCTTGATCTCAGCGTTGTGAGTTTGAGCCCCACATTTGGTACAGAGATTACTTAAAAATAAAGTCTTTAAAAATAAATAAATTAATTAATAAATTAATTAATTGAAAAACACATTTTTTCCTGAAACTAATACAATGCTGTATACTAATTATACTTCAATAAAAAATAAAAATAAAAAACAATATTTCTTTCTCACCCACCATCCGCCAGGCGCTGTTGGCAGATGCTGGAAATATTAAGAATAGTAAGATAGAGCCTGTTCTCTTAGAGAGTAATTATCAGACATAATTGTAAGAGTAAAGTAACTTATCAACATGGCCCCAGGTAGAAAAATATATTTTTAGGGGCACTTCGGTGGCTCAGTAGGTTAAAAGTCTGCCTTCGGCTTGGGTCATAGTACTGGGGTCCTGCCTGGGATGGAGTCCCGCGTAGGGCTCCTTGCTCCACAGAGAGTCTTCTTCTCCCTTTCCCTGCTGTTCCCCCTGCTTATGCTCTCTCTGCCAAATAAATAAAATCTTAAAAAAAAAAAAAGTTTTTAGAGAGAAATTGCCAAGAGCCATACACAAATAATAAATTCATTTGCCTTTAACTTTCTCTTATAGCTTTTCATCCACTCCTAATCATACTAAGATATTCTTTAGCAAGTGCTTAGTCTATCAAAGTTCATTATCTCCCCTTCCTGGCACCTGATATGAAATTATACATTAAATATTATAATGTCCTATTTTTCATTTTTGTGACAGCAGCATGATGCCATGATGATAATTAATTTGAAATCAAAAAGGAAAATTACCTCTTGATGTGTCTGGGATACTGACTCTAGATTGTGTTTCAATGTTTTAATTTTTATTTTCTGTTTGCAATTCTTCTCAGGGCTTCACGTAGGTATTACATAAACATACCTAAAGTCTAATAAAGCATCTAAAAGACATACTTATTAAAAGAAAATAAAGCCCACTCTATAAGTGCATCATTTGTAAGCTCTACTCATAAATAAAAAATTACTATAATGCTTTTAAGTCAAAGTATATCATATTTCAGATGGTGATATATAATTAATTGCTGTTTTTCATTTCTAGTGATCAATGTCTGCATCCTTTTCCACTAAATTATATTTGGAATCATAGTGTAAAGTATATAGCATTATAACAAATCAATTGCAATCGATTGATACAATGGATATAACTAAGAATTGCATCTAAAAGAATCCTCTGTACTACTCTGCACTACTCAGTGAGTAATGTAAGAACTACTTTATGTACTTGCCAATGAAAAAGCATCTTCAAAGTCAGTCACATTCTACACAGGCTCAATGGAAAGTCCGGTAGCCATCTAGGGAATTTGCCAAAAGTAGCAAGTCTGGAAAATTCTTAAGGAGTCACAATGGGCTTTTGCTTCTTTTTTTTTTTTTTTTTTAAGATTTTATTTATTTATTTGATAGAGAGAGACAGCCAGCGAGAGAGGGAACACAAGCAGGGGGGGTGGGAGAGGAAGAAGCAGGTTCCTAGTGGAGGAGCCTGATGTGGGGCTTGATCCCGGAACGCTGGGATCACGACCTGAGCCGAAGGCAGATGCTTAACGACTGCGCCACTCAGGCACCCCGGGCTTTTGCTTCTGATTAGTTTGTCTGCACTTACTTCATCCCCAGGTCAGAAACATTTTTTCTAGACTGTGGTTATCCCTGAGAAATGAACTGGTCTCCTAATCCTAACTCAGGCATTGGAAGGGAGAATATGGTCATCATTATACAGTAATGCTTTGGAGATTTGCTTTTTAGTCATAGGTTATCCAGCTAACTGGGCTTTAGTAGTCATGTTCAAAGTTTTCCACTTTTGTTTTTATACCATATATGCTTTTTTTAAACACATCTGTCTTTTAGTTTACTGAAAGATTTAACCCCTTTAATCACTTGCACAGAATACAGCTCTTCCTGTACTTACAATGGGGTTATGACCTGATAAACCAATTCCAAGTTGGAAATATTGTAATTCGAGAAATTTTTAAAGATTTTATTTATTTATTTGACAGAGAAAGACAGCCAGCGAGAGAGGAAACACAAGCAGGGGGAGTGGGAGAGGAAGAAGCAGGCTCCCAGTGAAGGAGCCTGACGTGGGGCTTGATTCCAGAACGCTGGGATCACACCGAGCCGAAGGCAGATGCTTAACGGCTGCGCCACCCAGGTGCCCCTCGAGAAGGCAGTTAATACACCTAACCTACCAAACGTCATAGCTTAGCCTAGCCTACCTTAAACGTACTGAGAATACTTACATTAGCCTACAGGTGGGTAAAATTATGTAACGCAAAGCCTATTTTATAATAAAGTGTTGAATATGTCAGGTAATTTACTCAAATTGAAAGTGAAAAAGTGAAGTACTCAAAATGAAAAACACAGTGGCTGTGTGGTTACAGAATGGTTATAAGTGAATCTGTTATTAACCGTTGAGATTACTTGGCTGACAGGGAGGTGGGGGGTGGGGTGGGTTGAAGATTGCTGCTGTTGCCCACCCTCAGGAGAGAGAATCTGTAACACAACCCTAGTCCTGGAAAAGATCAAAACTCAAAATTCTGAAGAACGGTTTCTACTGAATACCTATTGCTTCCACACCATCTTTAAGTCGAAAGAAAAATGGTTAAGTTAAATCATTGTAAGTCAGGGACTGTCTGTAGTCTATATTGGATCAGTCCAGATCACAGATCACAGGCTATGTGTCAGACAGTGGTTGACCAGGACTATTTAGTTCTGAGAGTATAAAGAGAAACTCTGACAAGAAACAACTGTGAAGTCATGAAACAGAAAACAATAGGAGAGAAGGCAGTGATATTTTGGGAAGATATACCAAAACACCATGGTTAGGTATGCACATAACAGTATTTCGGGCCACAGATCTTGTGGTACTTTGTGAGATAATTAACGTTTGTATTCAATTTGAGGTTGAGTAATTACTGTTTACTAAAGTACAATATGGAACACAGCTGATAGCAGGTTCCCCAAACTTCTGACACTCAATGGATTCTGAGATACATACAATTATTACTTGGAAGTGCACAGTTAGCAGTTCACTATTGCATGGTACCTCCAGAGCGTTTGTTAGTTAAGCAGCAGACGACTTGGGCTGAGGATACGATTTGATACCTTCCTACAGTTTCGCTCCCGCCTCCTTCCAGGCGCACCCCAGAGACCGCCAGCTAAGGCTCTCCCAGGATCAGGCGCTGCGCGCTGTGGGATCAGAGTGACAGGCCCGGACACTTGAAGCCTTCACTAGAGCAGCGGGCGGAGACGACCGGGCGCGTCCCCACCCCGCGCGGGGACGCGCCCTTGGGACCGTGAGAGGCTGCGCGCGTCCCCCGGAGCCGGCGGGGAAAGCTGCACCACCGCCGTGCACGCCAGCCCGGCCCAAGAATGAATGGAAAGTTCAATCTCGCGCGCTTGGCGCGGGCAGCCAATGACGCGGCCGGGAGCGGCGGCGGGCAGGTGTGCGCGTGCCGCCGCCTGACGCAGGGCTCGAGCCGAGCAGCCTGCCGCCGCCGCCGCCGCGCCCCGCGGCCCCCATCCGCCCCCGGCCCGGCCCCCTCCTCCCCGCGCCCAGCCACCCGCCGGGCTGCGGCGGCGGAGCGGCGGCTACAGCAGATTCCGCGCCCGTCAGCCGAGCGCCGCCCTCGCTCCCCGGCCCCTCCGCACCGCGTCCCCCCTCTGGCTCACAATGTGCTGACCCTCCCGGCCCCGCCGCGCGCATCCCGGGTCTCCGGCCGCCGCGCTCCCTCAGGAAGTGACAGACTCCAGGCCCCTTCCTCCGCCCCGTCCCCCCGGACTGAACGCCACTCACGTACTCACACCCTCTCCCCCGCTCACACCCGGGCTAGCGACGCGACCATGAGGCCCCGGAGGTAAGCAGCGCGCACCGCAGCGGGGCGAGTGCGAGTGGGGCCGGGTGTGCGCGCGGGTGCGGACGCCGCTCGCGGCCCCGGGTCTGGCACGTGAGCAACGTCGAGGGGAGCTCGGTGCCGAGGAGCAGGAAGAAAGGAGGAGGCGCGAGCGCCAGGGAGGGGAAAGGACAGGGCAAGGTGGGGAAGTGACAGGTCTCGCAGCAAGTTGTCGTGCGGGAGCCGGAGCCGCGTCCTTCCTTCGCGGGCCCTGATTTATTGCCCCCGTGTTACCACTGAGATGCGGGCGGTCGATGTACTTCCGGGTTCACACCTTTCTCTCCCTGCTCCGTGCAGCTGGGTCGGCGCTCGGTGCCGGCGCTGCGTCGCCAGCGCAGTCGCCCAGTCTCTCCGCCGCGGTCGCCGCCCGGCGGTCAGAGCCAGCTGGAAGGGGGAAGGCCGGGCGAGGAGGGGGCGCGGGCGTCTCGGGTCGCAATAGTGCTGAGCCGGCTGGGGTCCCGGCGGCTGGTTCCCGCGGCCGGTGCTGGCTCTTCGGACACGCGGGGCCGCACCAGCAGAGGGCGTCCGCATCTGCCCTTCGCGCACTCCGCCAGCGGTGCTGCTTTGTAGCAGGCAGGCGTCGGGGATCCTTTTTGCTCCGGTAGTGGTGGTGTAAATTAATGAATTAAAACTAAGGATTTGAGGAGAACGGAGAAAAACGCACTTGGATTTAGGTTGCTTTTGAAAAGAAAAAAACCCGATGCATTCGCAAGAGCATTAACAGACTACTGACTGGAACATCGGAAGCGGGTGCATTACGAGGATTTGTACTCCAAAACTTTTTTTTTTTTTTAATTGCACGTTGGTAAATATTGAGTGTTTTCGAGTAACATCTTACAGTATGTATTTAGTGTCCTCATTGCGGAAATTTCTTAAATGTAAGTAATAGTCCGCCATTTTGAATTGTTTCATGTAACACAGACTGAAATCTTAGGTTCCTGTGTTTCTTTGAGTTCCTTTCTGTTCTTTCTGTGGATTTGTTTTCATCCATAGGTTTTTAAGGTTACCAGGTATGATTACAGTTCATAGAACTAAATTCCCCAGTGAAGATTATTATATCTACAATTGTTAATGCAAGGGAAAAATAAATTATACTTGTGTTTTATTGTTTTTATTTCTTAGTCACAAATATTGTGGAAGTTAAAATTATACATGACAACTAATGTAGAATGAATTTAAAATATTTTACAGTATCATTGGAAAGTGTGACTGAAAGTGATTTTTACTCTGATCAAAAAAATCCTCATGCTTCTTTTTTTGTCCAGATTATTACCATAGTTAGCTAGGTGATAATGTAAAAATGCTTTCTGAAATGTATTTCTTGGTCCAACAATAAGTTATGAAACATCACAATTTGATTTTGTAAAAGATTTCAGGGAAAATTTAAAATTAAATTCTTGAAAATTTATGCCAGTTTATGTGATTTTCAAAATATAAATTTGTGATGAAATTTATGCCATTTTCTTTCTGCTATGGATGTGCACATATCTGAGAGAGAAGTCATATTATAAGTTAACAACAGAACATATAATAATCAGTATTCCATTTAGATTAATAATTAGACCCTTGTCCATTTGGGGGAGAATTCTTGCTTCCCAAATTCTTTATCTCTGAATGTATGAAATAGGACAATACAGCATGCCTAAATTTACTAAACAGTTTTAGGAATTAAACTCACACAGGCCTCTTTCTAGTACTTGATAAGGAGGGGAAGATACTACAAATGAACAAAATGCTTTATTTGGCTTTTCTAGGATCAACTAATCATTGTTTGATAATAAAATGTCAAGAATTTAAGTATCTGGATCAATTTGTAATACATATTGGTTATAAGAACTGTTTATAGGTGCTTCTCTGCTAACAGATCTGGAACCAAATGATTCAAGGATCAGTTCTCACTAATCATTGTCCAGTTGTAGCATCTTATTATCTGTCTGTGCCAAACTTCTTTCAGAAACAATGAAAAATTTGTTGTGAAATTAATCAGCATATTAAAAAAAATCTGTGTTATGGGGGAAATACAGTTAACTATACTTTGTAAGTGAAGCAGACTGAGTGTTAATGTGATAGTGCTCAAAGTCTAAAGAATGACTTAAAGTGTGTTGTGCATGTAAATTCCAAAAAAATCAGGATTTTAGTAAATATAGTTGTTTTGAAGTTTTTTTAATCCTATTCATTCTGAGAAGATTAAGAGTAAGCAGATCCTACCTCTCTGATAGTTTGATAGTTTGCTATCTGATCATGTAACTTTTTTTAGTATTTGTAACACACTGCTATCATAATTTATGAACTATGATTAAAGGAAAAATAAGTTATTAAATAAAACATATATGCAAAACAGCCCTCAGGTTTAGGACTGATATCTCTTTAAAATAATTAAAGTGCTATTCATAAGTACCAATTTTGGGGACTATATTAGAAGGCTCCAGTCAGAAAATGACCTATAAACGTTTATCTTAATCCATAGTTGAGTTGATTTTTAAAAAAAGGAAAGTGGAGATTCATAGACGAAACAATTCAGAAGTAATTAAAACTGTTGATTATGAAAGGGCCATGGAAAAATTTTGGTCAGCTGAAGAGTTTTCTTATTTGATAATTTTTAATGGAATCCTATTTCCTTTTACAATTCTTAAGTCCACAAATGCCTCAAGTTTTAATGTTTAAATGCTTAGAACCCGTACCTAATTTTTCTTGCCTTTTAAAGACACTGTATTATCTTTTCAAAGAAGTACAGATTTTGATGAACCACAAGAAAAAAAGAATTTCTAGCTTGCCACTCAGAACAATGAAAATTCCTTACATTAAAAAACTTAAAATTGATTCATATGAACACATCTAGGAATATATGAAATATAGATTCACATTGGTTTGCCCACTGTGTACATGTGTACACTGTTGTAGTTCTCTGACACAATGACTCTATGAAGTCGCTGACCATAGTGCTGAACCAAGACAGCCATATTGGTCACTGCTAAATCTGACTGAAAACTGTACACAGAAATTGTATAGAGGTTCAATTTCATCATCGTAGGAAATATATACATTATATTTCATGCATAGTTTTTTATGTATTCTTTTTACCCAACTGCATTGGAATGAACCAGAAATTGTGATAGAGAAATTTTATTTCTTAAGTATATTAATTTACTGTATAAAATTGATTTTATTCAATGTCAGTAAAATCAATAGGATCAATGCTAGAGGTTTTTCCTTTCTTTGAAAGCTGCCACTTAGATGAAGGTTTTTAAAACCAATTTAACCAACCAATGAGTTCTCTCAAAAACTACACTTTTAGTTGATACCACTATTTAAGTTTGAGTGGGAACTTGATACTTGTGTTTTTATTCAGGTTTATATTCTGGCACTGTCAAAATCAACATGACAACATGTGATTATTGAAATTAATAAAGTTAGAAATCATGACTAAATTCTACTTAGAAACAATAATATAAGCAATTTCTAGATAAAGAGAAAAATATAAATTTTGAAATTATAATGATCTTGATTTAGCACTTTGAGGGAAATTTTCTATTGTCTGAAGCAAGATAAACACAAGGCTGTCATTGCTTACAATATTACTGAGTTCTACATTCTGTGAAATGAACACTGATGTGAAACCATTGTAGAAATTACCTGAAAAGGAATGTTGTAATACATTTAAAATTTCAGTAAAAAGTACTATTTTAGGCATAGAACTTTGACATTATTTTCCTAAAAATAGAATGGGTTGATATGCAGGATCATCAAATTAAGGGTCAAAGGTGACAAACCAGGACAAAGGGCATGCAGCTCATTTTCAAGCAATCAGTTTCTAGTTTTTTCAGGGCTGAACAAAAGCTTAATTATATAGAAAAAAGGACTTAGTGTTGAATGACCAGTTCTAATGGTGGAAAAACATGTTTTAAATTTGCTACATATTTCAAATCACTATTTTTTATTTGGGAATGCAAGAGCCAAAATGCTACTTTTATATTTTTCAAACAATTCTTTTATGTAGTATATTTTTTCAGACTCTACAAAAACATTTCAACCAAAATATTCTATGCTGCATAGGCTAAAAACAGATTTTGCTTTTTTTGTAGTTTTAAAATTTTGGGGAAAAAATCTGTAAATTATGTTTTATCTTTTTGTATTAGCCTCTTAGTATATAATCTTCTCTGCTAGTTAAAATCCTGTTATTTTTATTTAGTATTATATTTGTTACACCATTAGATCACTGGCAGTGATGTAAGGGTGAGCAGCCTCTAAAACATTTCTTGATCTTTGTTAAATGTTTATTGAAAGTATTTCAAATGCACTGAGAGTTTTCATTTAGTTGTTAATCTCTTGTGATACAAATTTTTAATCATTCATGTTGTATATTAAAACTTAAAATGTATTATCAAATAAAATAGTTTTGTTAATACTGTAATTAACTAGAAGTGTTCAGGTTTATTTAGGGTCATTTTTGTTTATCATATCAAGAAGCTACTCTAAAGTTTTCATCTTACAGTTATGGGGGACCTTCAAAGTATATGTGATTAACTTCATTAAGACAGTAATTTTGCCATTATTTTGACTGTTTAATCTAAAATCACTACTGTTTTTATTTTCTTTTACTCAGTGTAACCTCAACAGTGACTCAACTATGAGCTTTATTATATAAAACTATTCTTTCTTATGGTGAAAAATACAGTTTTCATTAGCAGAACCAGCTGCTGTGCCTTAATTGTGTTACAACATTCACATTCAAGTTAAAGAATTGTTTACCAAGTAACATTTAACATTTGTGCCATAGTCAGTGCCTTTAAACAATCATGACAGTTTGCCAGTTGAATTAAATTATTACTTATTGAAGTTTTTTATTTTCTAGAAAAAAAATTTTTTTTACTTGTAGTATTTGAAGAGAATGCTACAGCTGCTCATATCTTATGCAAAACCAATAAAATTGCAGTTTGTAAAATGGTTGAGAAAGTTAAATTCATCTCTGTATTTCAGCTGTATTATAAATATTGGCCTCTAAGATTAAGTGTTTACATAATGTATTATAAATAATAAAAGATAATGTATTATAATTTACTTCATAAATATAAAAATACAATTTTAAAATGTTTTCTTAAAGTAATATAAATTTTTTCATTCTCTCAAGATGAGGTTCTAAATATTTTAGTAAATGTGAATTTTCCTGTGTTAATATTCCAATACCAATAGTTTTTCAACAGTATCAAGTCACATGTAAATATTTGTTTTACTTTAGTTTGAAGTAGGTTATTTTCTTTAATTTTTCTGTATCTGTGTAGGTGAAAATATAGCATTTTCAGTTTTATCTAAAATTACAATAGGATGTTCAGTTAAATTACAAAATGATTTATCCCAAGTTTACTTAAGCAGCATTTGGATTTGTCTATTGACTCAATTTGCAAAAAAAAAAAATTACAGTGAAGGGTTTTAATACATATTACCATTCCTTTAGAGGACAGAGTGAGAAAACATTTTCATGAAGCATACACATTAACTTTAATATTGAACTTCTACATCTAATATTTTATTTCAAATGTGTATATGTTATATTTAAGTTACCACAAATGTAATAAATATTGTGCTTTAGGCTTTACTGTGTTGTTTGTATAGAATGTTTGCTATATGATCTTAAGTAGTCATTTTTAAAAACCTTTTCTCCTAAATATTCTAGAAAGGAAAAGTCACATTGTTGCCTATTTTGCTTTCAGAAGAATGTACTTAGTCAATGATAATTGAGACATATTGTAAATAGACTAATTTTTGTTATAAGCCATAAAGTGAATATTTTATTTAGTGAACTATAATGTACTTTATACTTACATTATTTTGGAAAATACTTATAATAAGAGAAAATTTGTTATTTTAGATATCTTTTTAAATGTTGAGAAATTGTAGTTGATTGATGAGAATAAGTAATGAAATAATTTTCCTTTTATTATAGTGAATATTTTTTATTGCTAAATTGTTTTTTGCCAACTTAAAGTAACTTTTGTTTTTTTAGAAGTAAAAACTAACATGATGTAAATTGAATTGAAATAAAGTTCTGAATAATATGTAGTAAGCATTTTATTTTTATTTATTACTACTCAATTCTTTGGGCTTAAGAACTTGGCAATTTTTAAATAAATTACAGCATGTAGTACAGAATAGTAACCATTTTCTTTTACATTGAATAGTTACAATAGTGGATTAATAGCAACATATAAAGAACTTGAGAAGAATACTGTTACATATTTTAATAGGAGGAATTGTGAAATCTAAGAATGTAGTGAATAGTGTTTATAAGTTAAGCAATTTTATAATAGTGTATATTTAAAATAAAATTATTGAAATCACTTCACATGTATATATTTCACATTAGCAATAGTCAAGTGATTAATTCCCTATCACATTCTCTTTTATGAAAAGATGGTTTTAAGAAAATTTAATTCATAATTCATAAAAACCATCCTAGGAATAGTCAGCTGGGGTTCAGAAATTCACTAAGTCATTGATTCATTGAAAAATTTGTATTGGACACTAAAGAATGCTAGGATTACAATGATGAGCTAAATATACACAGCCCCCTCCACCCTCACCACCATAAAGCATAGCGTCAAGTTGTGACAGGGAACATTTTCATGGGCTATTACAGCCAATTACATTACAGTATTACATGGTAGAGGCATTGTACTCAGTATGGAACAATAAGAAAAAGAGATCTAAGTGGAGATTTAAATGATTAACAGAGATTGTTCTAGTGAAGGAGCAGAGAAACATATTTTAGGATATCACAGTTTAATTAGATTTTTGTTTTCTAAAACTTACCAAAAATTATAGTATCAAATGAAAATACCCATCTATGAAATTACAAAAAGCTGGAGTATTCATGCATTTAAAGGCTTATTTTTTATTCTTTATTATTACTTCATGTCAAAAAATAGTCGTCTGTAGTAAAGATATGAACATTTAATATTTATCTCCTTCGTAAGATAGTTGTTCAGTAAACACTGGATGGACAGATTTTAATATCCATCTTTAAATTTAATTCTAATTTTTTTTTACCTGCTCTTGTTTTTGAAAAGTTTTAAACCGTTACTTAACATCAATGAAATATATTAACGTCAAAATAATTTCCATCTTACTTTTTTTTTGAAAGGGATGATAATATTAAAACTGCCAATAACCAAAAAACATCATATGACAAATTTGGGTAGTGAAAAATCTGAACATCTCTGTCACTCAAATTTATAGTATTATTTAGCTAACTTTCTTACACCATTTGATTTTCTCTTTATTAAAGCTACCATTTATAATTAAATAAATTATTAAATTTTTAGACAAATCCCTATTGACTGTTTTTACACATCTTTTGAATACGTTGGTTTGAACTTTTCTGTAACTATAAGCACGTAGAGAAGATTAAGCATAGGCTCTGGGCTATTGGAATAGGGAAACATGAGCTAGGGTTTTGCTGAAATTTATGTACAATATTTAAATACACTCCCACTTAAAGCAAATGTATAAATTAAAACAATATAGGTTCAATATAAAGGAAAACTATTTCAATAAGTTTTAATAATGAATTTTGTTAACTTTAGGGTCTGTCATTGTCTTCTGTCTTTTGGTTGTAAACACAGGATAACTGAAGGATTTAATGTACAGAGGTTCACGTGCCTTTTGTTCACATTCTTCCTCTATTCTTTTCAAATCTTACTCAGTGGGATTGTCATCCTTTGTAAGAAGAATCTTGGGTCAACATTCAGTAGAACTCTGAACTTGGAAAAACCTCCATTTCGTTTTGAGAAGAAAATTAGATTGCAACTTAAAGAATTTACACATAATGGTTTATTTTTCGTGAGTTGATGTAGTAGATATAGTGTGTAAAACTTAGTTAAGGGAAGAAAGACAACCCTGGGTGGTAGCAGGTGAGTGGATGCATGTTCAAACCCATCTATTTTCCAAACCTCCATAACTCTAAACCCAGGGAAAAAATGATAATTCAGTGGTCAGCAGGAGTTTCTCTTCCAATTGCTATACTTCATTATTGGATAACCTCTTTATTTCAAGTTTTATTGTGTCATGACATCTGCCAGTGGATATATTAGAAACATCAATACTTACTCATATTTTTGAAACAAGAACTGTTTTTGCTTTTTAAAATGTAGGTGCATGCTTAATGATAAAGTGTGCTACTATTATAGCAATTTTTTTCTCACAAAGTCTGTGAATGTAATGGACCCAATATGAATGGTATAGTACCACAATTATATTCTCATGATTTATCTTCTAAAATATATCTGAAGAGAAGAGCCAAATAAGTTCATCAATAAAATGTTGTAAGTTAGGCTGATTTTTAATGGTGGCTTTAAAAAATGGGATTTTTGAATTACAGTGTAAAACATTAAAAAAATTTAAAACTACTCTTTATGAAATTGGATCATGAACAATTAAGAGTAATCTTAATGGTCTTGTTTAAGATGTTTTTTAAACCAATGTCCTTTAATAGGAATGAAAGGCAAGTTTATGCTAATTGGTTATGTGATTTTGCTGGGTGAGTCTTAGATTGTTAAAAAAAAAAAAAGTTTACAGGTCACTTCACAGAGTCAAACACCTAGGCATTTTATTGCTTTCTAATAAGCCATTAAACTGAAGAAGAGGCAATTAAATAGGCAATTAATGCAGTACTGACTTGAGCTCTCTGATTTTAGGTTCTTCAGAAGACGATGAGGTCATTCAACCAGGTTTCATCAGCCCCAGGTTAGTTTTTACTTTTTTTTCCCCAATTAAATATTTCACTCAACTAAGGTTTTTAAAAGTTTACTGGAGGCATATAAGAAAACTTGACAACCCTCAGGAATTCTCCACTTTGGCAAGATGGGTACCGTATTCTACTGTACTCCAGATGATTTCATCTATAAACTGATACTCCCACCAGAATTGCATAGATGAAATATTCTAATTAACTCCTTTTCCTTCTGATTTTAGCAGTACTGGATTTTGTGATTTCCTTTTCCATTACTCATGCAAGATAGATAATAGATATTTAAATGCTTGTGGAGATTGGCGGCTTGTTCATTTTTGTACTCCCATATCAAAATAGGAACTTACAGATTCCTGTTTGAATTAATTTAAAGATGACACTTGGTGCTATTTCCAGATAATTTACCATAACACAGTTTGTTAAACATTTTTCAGGGATTCAGGAAATTTTCTTAATCTAGGAAGCTCCATTTATTTTGCCTTTTATGAACATGTGTGAACTTTGTTCCTCATTATACTGCAAAAATAAATCATTTGAACTTTTAATAATTTAAACCTAGACTTTTAAAAATATATATCCTTTTATTTATTTAGGTGCTGTAAAACCTAGACTTTTGATATATAAATATTTTCTTTTATTACTGAAATTAACTGAAAACTTACAACACTTTTCAGTAACAATTCTATTTGATAATAAGGTATTTTGGCTTCTGCTGTGCTGAATTTAGTGTCTTGAGTCTACTTTTGATTAGTACTACTTTGAAAAACACTAAAGAGCTTAATACGACAAAGTTTATGAACATTAATAAGTACAAATAAAAAGCTGTTATTCTATTATTAAACTTAAGAAATATAAGATTGCAGGTAGCAAGAGGAAGTAGTAGGGATCAAATTTTTAATGAGGAAGCCACTGATAGGCTCTGCCATTTGACAAACACTTAACTTTTCTGTAGAGTAAATCCTTTGACATGGAGATGATGCTCTTAATGAGTGTCATGAAAAAGAAGATTCTGAAAAGTTGCTACAATATATTAATTTACCAGTGAGTTGCCCCTTACTACTGATTATATTTTTTCTCTGGTGGCAGATTGGAGACGGTCAGAGACCTTTTTCTTTTTTGTTGGGAAATAATGTTAATGCCAATGTGTTAAGTGACTGTAATAAAGTTTCATGTCTGTGTTTCCTTGTGATTAAAAAAGGGTTGGCCAGGGAGAGGTTCCACTTTGACCAAAAGAAAGTTTATTTCCAGAGATTACATTTAAACTGAAAGACTTGAACATTGGTTCAGTCTCCTCACTTTGCAGATGAGGATACTGAGGTCTGGAGAAGCTCAATGATTAGCCTACAGTCATTAAATGGGTCCAGCACTCTGGCCTCCAGTTCCTTTCTTCTCTTTCTCTCTCTTTCTTTTTTCTTCCTTCCTTCCCTCCTTCCATTTATTTTAAGTAATCTCTACACCCAACATAGGGCTTAAACTCAAGACCCTGAGATCAAGAGTCCCATGCTTTACCAAACAGAGCCAGCCAGGCACTCCTGGTCTCCAGTCTATAGTTAGATCTTTTTTTCTCCGTGGATTTGCTTCTCATATAGGCATCTTTAAAGCCTGAAGATCTCTTCTTACTTGCCTAATCTTTCACTCCTGCTCTCTTCTTAACTTTCCATTTTGCATCTACCTGTTCCCTTTCCCCAAATAAACCCAAAGTGAAGATAATAAAATAAATAACTTAGAAGCAGTCCATGCTCTTATTTCAGCTTATTTCTTTTGATGAGATTAAGTTTTAAAGAATAAACTTTCATTCATTACTTTGGGAGACAGGGAAAGACTTGTATGTTTACATTATTTAGTGTAATTTATACAGACTGAAAATATTCACTGCAAAAATATCTTTAAATTATGAAGAATACATGTTCAAGTTGTACAGGTGAAAAACATGACTCATCTTTCAAATAAAACATGAAACTTATTTTTGTGCTATTTTGGGCCGAGTAAGGTAATGCTTATTACTAAATGATTTTTCAAAGCTATTACTATTCCAATTAAAATCATTTAAGGAAGTATTGAGCACAATTCAGAAAATATTTGGGAGGAGTAATAACAAAATTTGTACTTCTCCTTTTCGTCGGGGGAGAAGTATGTTAAGAGTAAGATTTTTTTCTATTACAGCTATTTTTTTGTAAGTTTATACAAAATGGTGGTCTTAAACTAATGCCCCTTTGTGAATTAATTGTATCGCTTTAAATACTTTACTGAAACATAACTGACCAAAAGGAAGGAAAGTTGTTTGTTTTTGAAATCTGAAGGCAATTTGTCTGGAAAACTTAAACTTTATGCAAATCAGTTCCTGTTTTTCCATAATTTAATTATACCTGGGGAAATGTGTAAAGATATTTAAGGAAAAATTTTAAGAGATTTTTACAGCTGTGTAAAAATTCTCAAATTGGAACCATTGTGTTTAAGCCAGACCATTTTGCTTCCAGATAAGGAATTAAATGAGAACGGAATTTTGCTTTTTGGAAACAAAAACAAAATACCCCCCCCCCCATTCTGAAGTGCCTCTACTATAAGACCAGCGCACGCAGGCGAGTACTCCTTCATTTGACTCCGTATTGTAAGAATTTCAAGAAAAGTTATTTCCCAGTAGTTAGCTGAAACGCAGTGAGTGGGAGGGATCGGGAACAGTCTGCCCGACGTGCGGGTCCGCAGCTTTTGGGCGGGAAACCTCACCCGGGGCTCAAGAGCTGGTTCCCTAAAATTGTCCCCTGCCGCCCCTCCACCCCTTTCCCCGCCTAAGTCTTTTCCTGATCTCCAAAGGCTCATTGCCACGTTTTCCTGGCTTCCCTAAAGGACGGCGCCAGGGTTCTGTCTGAAGACAGCTCCATTTTAGGTTTGGCCTGTTGGGGGAGTGGGGGTGGTGGTGCTGGTCAATCTCTGGGGTTCTGATTTCGCGTCCCCCTTGACCTCACTTCTCCTAGCGGAGACACTGACATCTCACAGATAAAGGGACCAAATTATAAGTGCTATAGTCTGGAAACGCAGTAAAAGTAGTAAATTGTGCCAAGTGTTGCCTTCATAATAGTGAAGGCAAGCGTTTGTTTTGTTTGGTGTTCCTGGAGACAAAACGACAAATTTAAAAGCCCCTTATTAGTGAGAAATCACAAGCCTTCTTTGGAAGGGTTTGACTTCTGGTGAGGAGGTGGTGATGTGATGAATAAAGGGAAAGGTGACTGGGGAGAGAAAGGGGAAAGGAAGTTGCTGGGGTGGGAGGTGGAGGGACAGGGCGGTTCCGCTGGCCTGGGGGTCTTGGTGACCCTGGGGAGCAAGCTGCGCGGGAAGACTCTCGGCTGCGAAGGCAGCGCTGAGGCTGCAGACCCCAGCCTCATTTGCCGGGAGGAGAGCTCTGGTGGAGTCGCTTGCCATAGTGCCACGGCCCCTCCTTCTAGTTTTAAGAACCAAAGCATTGTTTCTGCTGTAATAGAAGTCACTCCTCGCTTATAGTTGACAACAACTTCGGTGGCTCTGGCACCTCTTTCGGCTCCTTGCATTGTACTTTTGGAGTTTTTGAAGAGAGAGAGAGAAAGAGAGAGAGAGGAAGTAAGAAAGAGGAAAAAAGAAAGAAAGAAAGACAAAGAAAGAGAAGAAAGAAAGAAAGAAAGAAAGAAAGAAAGAAAGAAAGAAAGAAAGAAAAAATGGCCAATAAAATGTGTACATTTTTTTTAAATGAAGAAATCTTAGATTGCGATGACCAACAGGCATATGATAGGTTAATGCCTTAATTTTTCTCCCCAGTGTGTTGATGATTCTTTGTAACTACTTGAACTCATTTTTGAAACATTTTGAAAGAACTATGATAAATCAAGCTACTAAAACATTTGGCTTTCACGAAACATGCGTTTTGAGTCAAGCACAGGTCTTTCTGGCACTAAAAACAAGTAGGAAATGAGAAAAAAATTAAAACCAGAAGACTTCAGGAAGGTGACAAATTGGAAAGCATTCTAGGAGATTCATAGGACTATTTTATGTGAAAGAAGCACTCTAAGAGCTTAAAGAGATTATGGTCAGTTTTATAAAAGGATCTTAGGCTCAAAAGATTGTGGGGGAGGTAGGCAGAAAAGATGAATCTATTTAAACGACAGTGCCATATCCCTGAAGTAGTGGTATTTTCTGTCTCACTGTGTCTCCTTCCTTCATTTTTCTCCCTTCCCAATTTCCTCCCCTCCTCTTTTACTCTCCTCTTCCCTTCTCTCCCTCTCTTTCCTCCCCACCCCCCAGGTATGTACCCTTATTTGCCTTAAATTCTTTGTGAATGAGTGTTAGAGGATTTCTCAGAGTTCCCAGTTGGAAAAAGCTTTCTACACAACTTGAAAGGCTGATGTCCCTCTCAGGAAATGAATGAGTCGATAACCTCTGACACCAGTGACCAGTCCAGTGAACCCTACCTTAATTCCACTAATACTGGAGGCCCCCAATCAGGCAAGGCTGTGAATCTTATAACCATAACATTCAGTATGGTTCAGTTATGGTATTTCACACTTTTCATATATAGATCGATAGGTTTGCATCTCATCGAATTTAACAATCAACAAGGGTTTCAGAATCCACCTATATATTGTTTCTGATTTTATGATGATTAAATTATTTTCTAATTAAAAATAAACCTACAGATAAAATATTGTTTACCCTAAGTGTGTGTTGGTGACAACACTAGACTGTACTGGTCTGTGAATTTTATGATAATTACTTTCGTATAAATAATAGCACTTGCCCTCAATTTCCGTGAATACATTTTCAGATTATTTTTCTGTTACCAGATGTTGATTTTTTTTCAGATGTTAATTTTTTATCAGATATTGATTTTTAAAAGTAAATTCTCTCATTTAAGATAGAAAAAAACTAACTTAAAATAAGTTATTTGAACAACTTATTTTAAGTTAGTTTTTTTCTATTTCATATTATGTGAAATGTTTCACCTGAAATGTCGTCGTTAAAGTTACTTTATTATAGGTCAGTGTAATAATTTGATTTCTACTATTAAAACAAGGTCTAAAAATGTTTTGTTAGCAAATAATTTGAGCACTTTTGTTACTTTCGCAAAATCATTTGGATTTTTACACTTTTGCTTTCCTCCCTACCAGCTGGAACATGGTTATTCTCCCCCAAAGTAAATAAAATGAGAAAGCTTTGCCTCCTTTCCTGAGGAACAACAAAAGAAATAAACACGAAAAATCTTTCCAAATTGATCAGTCTTGATTGATGCCTTTTACCACAAACAGCTGAAAAGAACATATTTACACACACCCAGTTATTTCAGTTCTGAACCAATTAGTATGAATTTTTATTTAGTTATTTAATATGGGGACGAGGTGTAAATAGGTGCACTCTGTGGGTTTTCAAAAGCTTTTAGATTCAGAATCCCCACATTCTAGTTTGTGTGAAACAGTGTTAGAGTTAGGAGTGTAGACATGTTTGAAGAGCCAGGGAGGGGGATTGCGGGTAAGGTGGGGGAGGGTCAACTCCGTAGCTTTGCTGAAGGGAAGTGGTATCTGTACAGTTTCTCCGTAAACTGCTTGTTTAAGAAAATGGGGGGTGGGGTGGGGGAAAGAGTGGTGGGGCGTTTTAATGTTTCAAAGACGGGTCATATTTTAGGTTTTAAAGGAAGTACAGCATTTCTAGTTGATCCATAATATTTATTGTAGTATTCGATGAGGGTGGTAATATTGGCGTCAGCATCTAGTAATCAACAATCCTTTGAATCAATTTGAAAGGTAAAGGGTAAGCATTTTTAAACTGGGGCCAGGCCAGAGAAGGGACGGTAGGAGCCTAATCCGTTATTAAATTTTCGTTTATTCGACTCTTCTATCCATTGGTAGTGGACTTTTAAAATGTCACGGTCCAATCAATATGATATGAATTTACCTTTTTTCTCCCACTTGTCCTCTTTCTTTTCCCCTCCCCCCGGCCCGCGACTGCTTTTTTTTTTTTTTCTCCCCCACCTCTTTCTCTGGCTCTGCAGCCGCCTGTGCTGGCGGCTCCTCTTCACCTCCCCTGCCTGGCGCTCCCCTCCCCCTCCCTGCCGTACATCGTCTTGCTCTTGGGGAACAATCGCCACTGATTGAGGTTCACTCTATGTTAGGCTGGAAAACTGGGCTGTTATTTAGGAAGTCATTAATCACATCTCCTCCCCCGGAAAGAGATGGCGGAGAAACCTGTGAAGTACAATTCCCCCTTCAAAATGTTCCGAAATGATAAACCTAAACATAATTTGAGTGCATGAAGGTGCTAGCGATTTTTCCGGTAGGATCTTATTTTAAATTTGAAAAAATTTCGGGGCACGATCAGGTAATTGTGTGCTTTCGTCTTATTGTAGGTGTATGTTACTATTATCTAAAGTTTCGTGGCGATGCAATTAGGTTTAATTAGATCGTTTGTAAATTATATATTTTCCTCTAAGAATTGAATTAAATATGAAATTTGCACCCCAAGCAGGTTTACTATTATGGAGCAGCTGACTTCTTAGGGGGAAAAAAGCGTAACATCGGTTGCTTTATTTAAATGGCTTTTTCCCCCTAAATGAGATTATTTAGACAGGCTTGTGTGTAAGGCACGCGTGTGCACATATATGACTGCCGTTTTTCTAAATCGACGATTCACAGGGACCCTCCATTGTGTTTAAGTAAAAGCACGAAATCAGCATTCTGATTTATCGTAAAGAAGCGTCCCAAATTGTCTTTAAGATAACATGTTTGAGTTTTTCATGTTCATTCATAAATTATTTTGATGTCAGCATAGATGAAATGGCGATTGGTTATCTCTTCCTCTTGCCAGCCCCTTAAGGATCCGAGGTGAAATTAGTAGCAAGAAAGCATGTAATTGACAAAGTCACGTGGCTCAGGGGGCCAGAAACTGGAGAGAGAAGAGAAAAAAATCAAAAGAGGGAAAGCACATTAGACCATGCGAGCTAAATTTGTGATCGCACAAAATCAAGATGTTAGATTGATGCAGAAGATCACTCCGTTCCAAAGGGAAAGTTTTCATCTCACGAGTTTGGAGCAGAGGGCCCGTGGGGCAACATGGCCGAAGGTTAATTTTCTTTTCTATTGTTTTACTGTGATTTTCTCTCTTCCTTTCTCTCCCCCTCCCCCTTTCCCACCCTCTTTGCCGTCCCCCCTTCCCCTTTTACCCCAATACTGGGCAGTACCCCCACTCCCCATCGCGCAATGGGGCTTTCTGCAACCTATTGTTATAGATCTCCAAAAATGTTTTGTACCGCCCACACTGATTCACAACTTGAAAAGCTTTCAGTGGGCTATTGTTTGAATTGTTTGAGTGTGATTAAGCGCAGTTTCAGTTAGTGAGCCCAAGAAAACTTTTATACACCTGCCCCCTCCCCCATACCACCCCAACTTTAATTGAAAGTTATTGGGGGGGAGGGGAATGCACATTGCAAATAACCCTGGATTCACTGCTGCCGCATGTGCATTAACTAGTTCTAACCATCTTCGCGATTTCTCTTTCCTCCTCGTGCCCTCAGGAGAGCATAGTTTGCTGAAAATTCCTCTTTGTAAATGGGATCAGTGTTAAATCAGCAATATGCAAGTAAAGTATCGCATGCTGTAGTATAATATGTGCTGGAAAATGGAGTTAAATGAAAAAGTACACGTATGTACAGAAAAGTGGAAGTTGATGTGATCGATAGAACAGTGTGGCTCCCTCCTCCCTCGCTTCCCCCCTTTTAACCCTTTCCTTTTAAATATTTTCTGTAGAAGAAAACCATTTATTCGAGTTTCTTTCTATTTCCTCCCCCCACGCCCCAATCTTTTTTTTTTTTTTTTCTCTTTCAGTGAACAGTTTAGGAATCCAGACTAACTGACTCTTTTTGTCCTGTTCTACTCAGGCGGGGCAAGCAAAGGTGGTGGAGAAGAGCCCGGGAAGCTGCCGGAGCAGGCAGAGGAGGAATCCCAGGTTTTGCACGGAACTGGCCACTGTAAGTGGTTCAATGTGCGAATGGGATTTGGATTCATCTCCATGATAAACCGAGAGGGAAGCCCCTTGGATATTCCAGTCGATGTGTTTGTACACCAAGTAAGCCAAACTTCTTTTCCCCCCTTCTCCTTTTTTCCATGTGCAGGAGTTGGTCAGTAGGTTTGTCAATGGACTTACACTGAAAGAGAAAATCTTTCTTACTATCCTGAGTTAATCCGGTGTTTAGGGTATGTGTATGGGCCCCTTACTGGTTATCTTTTCCTAAACAGAAAATGAAGTCCTTGAAATTTCACTGTTTGGGTGCTGGTGGACTTTATTAGCAGTTCCCCTCTTCATTCGACAGCGAAATTGCTGTAGTGTAGCTTCCGGTGTTATCGGTTGCAATATACTCTGTCGCCTAAGCTGGGTGAATGAGTGGGGAAATGAATGAAGAAACCGTGATCATTTTAAGTTAAAAAAAAAATTGCTAGTATAGGAAATCTATGGTTCTCTTTACTGTAGATATCTTTAGTCACAGTAGCTTCCCCTATTATTTTGTTTCTGCCTCCCTGATAGTCATTTGTAGATTCAAATAAAAATAATTTGATTTTACAGTAAAATAAAATAGAACACTGTTGGCCTACTGTGGATTAGAAGAAATGCCAAGAGAAGATGTTTGGTAATCAAATATTTTAGAAATGTGCTCCCTTTTAGGGCATAGGTCCAAGGATACTGTCTCTTTAAGAAACTGAACTCAAAAAACATGTGGCCAGCTGTGGCTCTAGTTTGTGTGTTTAAAATGTTCAAGTCTGCTACTTTGGGTAATTTCCACCATTGCTTATATTGTGTTGTAATTTTTTAAGATGCTTAAATACCAAACAGAATGTCATTGCTTATCATTTTCAAAATTTTAACCCCAAAACAGATGAATTAATACCTCTCTCATTTTCACTCCTCTATTGCTTAATCTAGAGTAAAAAAAATAATAATAATTACATTTTGTGAGCTTGCTTATTTCACTGAAAGAAGGTAATTCTCTGTAAGGAATTCTTAGGAGTAACAGGATTTAAGACCAAAGAGGTTTATTTTGGCTTGACATTTAAGTTTAAAAAATTGAATGAATGGCTATCAATACTACAGACTAACAGATAGATACATGCAGGAAATACTTAGTATATTTGCATGAAAAGTATGTATTTTATTTGATACTGTGTTGCATGTTGCTGGTAATATTTACAACCTCCTTTACTCCCCAAGGAATATCATCTTCAAATTAAGTATATAAACAATAGAAACATATGAAACCATTCTGTTTTGATCTGTTGTCCTGTGGTGGTTGGTAGCTTCCTGACCTTGCTGTGTGGTGTGTTTTCCTTTCCTAAGGGCCTGGCCATCATTATTGGCTGTTTACATGTGGAAGGATCAGCATAATCTGTGAATTAAAACAGGGTTTAAATACATAAATAGAAGTCCATAGACAGGCTACTGGATTTTATGCCTCCTACATTATATTACAAAATGAACCTACATTTTCTGCTTTTTTCCTCCCTATACTGAATGACTGAAATCACTGACAAATCCATTTTCTCTCAGGCTCTGGCTTTCCCCACTTTGAACCTTTTTTAGGTTGTTAAATTGTTCTTTATGATCTCATAAATTTGTTTTATAGATGAATGAAAAAAAATAGCCCTTTTCTTCTTTGATCACACCTTGTTATAATTTGGTTTCCTGTGTTTACCTTTTAATACTTTCAAATATTAGACATTTTATTAACCAGTATTAATGTTTAGAACCACAAGACATCCAAATTTAAGCCATTTAATGGTTATATGTTGGTAAACATAAGTATATCCACTGGATTATGAAATACTGTATTGCTGAAAAATTTCTATTTATGGATAGTGAACAGTTTCTAGAGTACAATCTTGATTATTAATATTAAACTTGCTTTAATCTTCTGTTATAAATCATGCATTTACTAATAAAACAGTATTAAAATGATATATGAGAGAAATATTCTCATAAAATGTGTACATTTGTATTCTTACATTTTTAGGAAGAAGTATGTAAAAAAGTTGATAAAACTTAAGTATTAACATTTTTGTGATATAAAAACGCAGGGCAGTGATATTCTTTAAATTAAAATTAGAGTGATTCTTCAGGGAATTTTTTTGATGGCTACAGTATTCGTTTTTTGAAATATATCACAATTATGTAGATTTCAGTTGCTTTATTTTTTTCTTCTTGATTTTAATGCCTTGGTAGAGGAGTTTCTATTATATTGGGGCTCACGTAAATTGCATATAAATCATATGAATAATGATTTTGAGCAAGGCAGGAATCCTACAGATTTTAGCCATAAAACTGCAAGTAATAATTAGATGGTCATAAATGATGTGTACAGGTATAATGTCAGCATCACTTACACAATCAGGTTGCAATTCAGGAACCATTTAACAAAAGTTTTTAAAATACTTTTTAAATTATTACTGCCATTTTTACTGTATGATAATTTTTGAAAGCATACTATATTTGATGTATAATTCAAATTAGATTTCCCCCCCATTATGTCCATATACTATTTTGTTATGAGAGAATAAGCATTGTAGGTAATTAAGAATTTTAAATGTTCAGCTGGACCAATTTGTACTCATTATTTTAAGTACATGGAATAGTTTTGGGTTGGTTTTTTTTTTTTTTTTTTGAGTCTTCATAAGTACATGTGTCACTAGATATTTTTTAAGTATTATGAAACAGTTTTAATAGTATATATCTGGGGAAATAAAAAATAATTTTAACATAATATTTAAAAATTCATGCTATGGCTCCCAGGATTTTTTTTTCTTTAAAAAATATTGACTACATCTACTTCAATAATAAATAAATTTAAAAAAACATAAAAATAAACAGGAATAGCAAAAAAAATCTCTACTGCAAAAAACTGCACATCAAGAACAATTTAGTTGCTATGAAATGAAGAGAATATTTGCATGTGTAGTTTTAAAATAGAGCTGTACATTCATAGTTAACATAATTCTATTTAAAATTTGTTGGCAAGAATACAATCACACTTTCTTCTAGTCTCTGTAATGTCACCAACTTCTCAAAAATAAACATGACTGAGGTGCTGTACCTTTCTTATCTTTAGACTTGTTGATAAATGCAGTGAGATTCTGCTATTTGAGGATGGTATGCGACCATTGGTGGTTTAAAAATGACAGTCTTCATTTGACTTCCTAATATTAACTTGCGATTTAAATGATAATATGATTATAGATTGGTAATGAATATATGCATTCTGACACATGCTAATATGGAGACTTGATAGTATTTAATACTTTAAAAAACTTAAGAATATATAAATACTATATTTTTGAATTTTGTTACAGCTTATTGTTTTTGAGTTGTTCCTTAGAATATTTAATAATGAAAATTGGAAAATTTTGACGATGATTTAGTTTGTAAATAGGATATATTTGTAGGAATTTCTTACTTGAGAATCCAGTGCAAAGCACAGAGATTTATCTCTCAACTGAAGTAAGAATATACATACATGGTTAATACAGACTTGGAAGTCTAGGTTGCTACTAAGGTGATTTCATCAGTTAGAGTACAATTATTTTGTAAGTGCTAATATTAATATTTCTTTTAGTTTACTGTTACTGATAAGTTAAAAAAAATGGCACCTACAGTTAGATTGTGGGATAACATGTTTAAATTACCTGGATAGGTCTCTTGCAACCTTTTGAAATATTATAAACTTTGACAAAATTTAAATATTTAATGATAGTTTAGATGAGTCACATGGTAGTTAAAGTTAAGATCTTTTTGGAGAAGGGCAATATTCTCTAATAACTACTTATTGATGTTTATTGTCATTTAAGTTTTTCTTTACATAAGTTTTGATATTTATTTCCAAAGTCATTTTCTTACCTAATGAAAAAAATAAACTTTATTTTGTTGGTGGCGGGTGTAGAATCCACCCTCTTTATTTTCCTCCCTTCAGCTCATTTGCATAATAATATTTTCTTTGTTTTTTAGATTATATATCTGGAATTCTTTGCCATTAACTATGGTATAAAGAATATTTAACATAAATGTATTTCATTTATTTCACTATTTATGTAAGAATTTTTTTCCAGAGAGAAAGTAATTTCAAAATGACTGTAATTTAGCTACCATTACTTGATAGGCTTAAATATTAATAATTTGGTTTTGAATTTTTAATTTAACTTTCAAGTATTGATGTTTTCTTCTTATGCTCTTTATTTCTGGTTTATACTTTGATCTTAATGGAAAACACAAATGTCCATATTACAATGATTTAATGTATTTTATATTCCTTTTATTACTTTGCTCAAGAAAACATCTCAAAGCAATGGAAATAGAAGAAATAAGAATAATTACTGTAACTGAGCTAAATTTAAAGCATTTTTATTAACAATATAGGATATGAAAACATTTGGAGCTAAATAGTTTTTAAATATATGAAAATTTTATGTATTATACACAGTTCAATTGATGTAACAGAGAGTTCATATCTCAGTGATTATTAATTATGCAATTTATGAAAACAGATTTACTCCAGTATGTTCATGTTTAAGGATTTTTTTCATAATATTTCATCACCAAATTATTAGCCATCTTTATTTTTATCAGTTTAGCATGAAAACATTTTTCACATGCAGAATGGTTGTGATTATTATTATTCTTGGGGCTGTTAAAAATGTCAGTGTCAAAAATTATTTAGACAAAGCAAAAATCTTAGAAATTAAAAAATATGATCATTTAACAGTTACAGCCCATTTGTTAGTGAATTATGCATTTTAATATTTTGAAAATGGTTCCTAAAGCTACCAAGTTTTCAAGATGATTTGCCCATTTGACCAGTTTGAAAGAATCCCAAATGAAATGCTTTATAGCTATTTAATCATAAAATCACATGTAAAGGCATTTAAATCAAAATTTTATGACTTATATTGTCTTGAAAGATATTAGATACTTTACTTCTGATTTTCAAATGCTGGTCCATTTTCCAGACCCTTTTGTTTTTGTTTTTGTTTGCTTCTAAAAAGATATTTTTATTCTAATTTAAACATGAAGTGTGAATTGGCCACATATTTAAGGTAGTCTTCCTCATGTTAAATACTGTTGATGCGTACCAACTATACTTTAATAAAAATGAATGAAGATTATTGTTGTAAGTTTTAAATATTTTCCTCTTATTCTTTTTTTAAAGATTATTCACAGAAAAATGAAGGCAATAAATCAAAGAATTGTTTTTTAAACAAATATGTGAGAAACCACTTACAAGTATTTAGCATAACAACTTTAATCTACCTTTAACTGAATCTTACAGTTCTTGGGTTTCATTAGAAGTTAAAAACTTCTTTTGTTGCCTGCATTCAACGTGGTGGATAAGAAGTGAGATCATTGTTGTAAATTTTGTTGCTTTTGGGCAGCAAGGAAGCCTTATTATTTAAACTTGCCAGAGTTCTTTCTGTTTAGAAATTACATAGATATTACAGATAGTTTTGTGTATCTTAACTGAGTCGTTCTTTTGGTATTGTGATTATCCTAAAAATTACTAGTTATAAATATGGTATGGTGTGTTTTTATTTCTAATCCAAGTATAACCTAAACAAATAAAGTGAGGGTATTTCTGATTAATTAAACTGGAAATGTATTACTTAAAATATGATATTCTTTTGACTTGATTTAGAACTACATATGAAATATAGTTATTTTATTATTATCAATTCTTTATATTTTGAGATATTTCTCACTGAATTCAGCTTGTTCAACATATAGTTACTATAGGTTATGGCATTGTAACATATACAGTCCATAGGAAACTTAAGTGGTTTATATTCTTCTCTAAAGTAATTTGATTATAACATCTTCTAATATTGAAAAGTTAACAGTAACATATTCAAGAAAATACATTGTAGATCAGTGGGGTACATTTAGAAATTATCTTTTAATGAGTACTTCTATTGAATGAGTAACAAAAGTATTTGTTATATTGCATTTTGATATATCAGGATTGATCTTATTTCCATCTAGCAACAAATTGGAAAATTATCTGAAAATTACAGACCCCCCACCCAGTGTCTAAACATTTGACAATTTGGAAATGCTGTCTAACCTAAGATTTATAGATAATTGATAGATTTATTCTTATATTTCTTTTTATAACCTGCAGCTAGTTGGAGTAATTAATACCTAACTTTTCAGGGTGTTATATAAATTGTGTAGCAAGTGTGTGTCTAATAAATAAACTGAAATGTAACCTAGTCCTTGCCACAATAAAATCACAGAGAAGTTATTTTCAGTGGCATATAGTCATAGTAGAAAATTAAATTGGTACCTTCTTTTATGTGCTCTCTTTAAAATTGGGCAAAATGTATTGTATAATGTTAATAGCTTAATTTCCATTACAGTGAACTACAAAGCATTTTATTATAATTTTTTGGCATATAATATTGTTTACTATTGTTTGAAATATCAAGATATAAATAGAGACTTGGAAATTAATTAGTTATACAGGTTGTTTTAATAGTTTATCATGAGTTTTACCTGAGTATTCAGTTGTACATATCCAGTTTGTGTATTCTTAAGTATAAGCTAAAGAAAATAGTATTTTAAATAGACCTGCTGTGATAATTTAATACTTTTTGTTCTATAACTAATTAATTAATCTTTGTGAGGTACTATGCAGTAGTATAGCTTCTGGCCAAATAGATCAGTCTTCAAATCCCAGTTCATTGTTTGTAGGGGAAGTGAGTTACCTTGTCAGTGTCTCAGGGTCCCATAAAGGGAGGGGACAAAACAGTAACCACTTTTGTATAGGGTTATTATGAGGATTAAATGTTATTACACATGTAAAGCATTTAACACTGAGCCAGGAGATAGTAAGGGCTCAGTGATGTTTGTTGTACATAGTTAATATTACTAAGAAGTGATAGTATGGTAGACTAAGGGATAAAGCTTCAGAAATGAAGGTTTGGATTTGGCTTTTTCACTTGGTGGTCTTAGTTTTGGCTAGTCACTTTCTTTGCGCTTCAGTGTTCCCATAGATGAAATGTGTTCAATAATATCTTTCCTCTCCATTTTTCAGGGTTAGGGTAAGTGCTCATTGAGGTAGTATACATGAGAATAATTTAAGAATGTAACAATACCAGGTTTTAGTTTTAATTTTTGTTTTGAGCACTATATTTTTATTAATAATCTCACTATGAAAACCGTCAAAGTTTTTAAAAGATAGTGAGCTCATGTCATTTATATTTTGGCATTCTCTGCTTTATTCAGGTATAATTTATATAGAATAAAATTGACCAACTTAAAGTTACACTTAGATGAGTTTTGACAAATTATGTAACTAACACCACAGGCATGATATGGAACATTTCATCACCCCAAAAAGTTCCCTTGTGTCCATTTGTAGTCAGTCACCCTTGAAGACAAAAGGTTTTGTTGTTTTATATGATTATTGATATGTCATAGTAACTGGTTAACTGATCTGGTTCTTTTTAACTTTGTCACCTTAGACATAAGCTACAATTCAGTATCTTTTATCAAATACAGCCCACACTTATTTTAATGTTTTTCATTTCTCTTTAGAGTTATTTCTGCTTGCTTTTTCACTAGTAGTTTCTGTGTTTGTGAAATTAAGATTAATTAGTATGCATTTCACTGATCTTCTGTCTTAATTTCATTTATCCTTATGGTACTTTTCATGCATTGTAAACTCATTGCCTACCTAAGGGGCATAATTAGGCTTATTGATATTCATATTTCTTGTTAGAAATTTAATGAATTTCTATCTCAATGAGTAAACATTCTTAGAGGTGTAAATTGACAAAATGGTGTATTGTGTAAAAGTACTAACTTGTAAGAAAATGGTTACTCTAGAAAAATTTCTGGTTCAATATTTATTTAAGTGTTTTTTTATTGATCACATAGTAGATGTAAAGCACTGTTAGATGGTAGATTTAAGAGTTCTGCTCTCCAGTTTGCTATATATTATTTTCTTCTTTTTAGCAAACTTTTTAATAAGATTTTTCCTATTCTCATTCTTTTCATACGAGGTTTAAAAGCAGTGGATCATTTTTTCCCATCAGCCATTCACTTTTTTATGAAACCTAGTTATGCAACTTCTACCCATTTAAATTGGGGACAACTATGATAAAATAATAAATGTTAGTTTTCAAATCTTGAGCTAAATACAGTGATTTCTTATCAGTCTTAAAATACATAGTTTTCAGATTTCTTATGTAGAAACTATCTTTATCAATGTTTAGAATCATTTTACTGTGCTATTAATAACACACTTAACTTTTATTAGCTGCTTTAACCTTTTTTATAACAATCCACTTTTTAAAAATCAAAACCCACTTTAATTTATTACTTTGTTAATCTTAAAGTTGGCATTTATTTCAAAATCTTTTAAGTTTGCTAATAACTTTAAGATTTTTGTTCAGTTTTATTGTGCTATATTATCTAAAGACTCTATGTAAAATTCAAATTAACTTTACTCTGGCCATGATTTCTTCATGACCATTTATTTCCTTAGGCATTGTAAGCAGTTACCTAGGCCATTACTGATCATAGCTACAATGTTCCCAGATACTATAATACTAAATTCTTTTATCTAAACACTTTCTTCATTCAGATGAATTCTTTATCCATAGTTTCAGTTTGTAACAGAAGTCTGACAACATAGGTTCTATCTATTGCTTTAAAAACTTCATGGATCCTTGATACATTGTGGAGCTTGGAATGAATTCTTTCAACTGTTTTTACAAAGTATGACTTCAATAATGCATCATTTTGCTTATAATATGGAAACACTGGTACTTGGAGACTAATTCCACTTTCAACAACTTCCTTAAATAGATTAAATGATATTAGAGACACATACCTAACACATTTATGTATAAGTCATACATTTAAGAAGATAAATGAATACATTTTTTTTTCAATTTTAACAAGTAAAAAAAGCTGCTTTTTTAAGGACTGGTTAAACTATGAATATGAAATTTAATCACACAGTATTGAGCTCATTTATTTAGCTCTCTAATTAAAATTTTTAGTTGAATACTAAATCTAAGGACAGTTGGATTTGCACGTTTGCCCCTTTCACTGTTTCCTCCCCCATGCCATTGAAGAATTTTGAATGGTGAGGAATTTGCGCCCTTTGGCTCAGGTTGCAGACCCACTTGATCAAGCCAGAGAAGCTGGGGTCAGAACTATTCATTGCTTATCTTTTCCTTGGGCCACTTGTAAATCCTGCCTTTCTGCTCTGTAAAAAATCTCTTTCTCTTAGACCTATAATAAAGCCTGGAGTATAAAGATGGGCATAATAGTTGATGCTTGATTGTGACTCTGCATGGGTTAATTTCATTAATTTAGAAGTTTTTCATTGCATTGCAACTTATTTGCTGTATATAATTTTATTTAAATACATGTTATTTCATAAGATATTACAAAAGCACCCTGTTGGTAGTGAAAGTGTGATGGTACGATATTCTACCTTAGGTTGAGATTTTTACAGCTTTGAAATGTAGTGATTATTTTTCAGTAAATTGAATTAGTTAATTTCAATCAGATCTATAAAAAGTCCCAAAGTATTTATTTTGTTTTGATATGTTTAATTTTCAGTATTTATACCAACAGTTAAAATTTGCTTGAATCAATTATAGTACAAGTTTATGAACTGTATCAATAATGGTGTGAAGACTTTAAATATAGAGCCAGGTTTAAACAAACACAAAACACTTTGTTCTTATCTCAGCATCCCTTAAAAGTATACAGCTCTGGTTCAGGACCTCAGGACCACCCATCACCCTGGACATTGGATACTCCTATTTATTCAAGAAGCTTGTGAAGTATCTGTGTGCTGGTGGGGGATGGTGTGTGTATCTGTGTAGGGAATCACAGTTAGGTGATTTTACCCCAACAAAAACAGCAACGTTGTTTATAAACTGAATTAGGTCCCTATAGAATTTTCTAGTTGTGAAAACTAACTTACATTAAATGCTTCTTATTTTCTGTAAGCTTTGGTTGCTGTTTTCACATTTTTGATGCTTTCATAAGGTTCGAGTGGGCCCCCATTAAGATTAACCTCAATCCATTACAGCTTTTTGGCTTGCAGGCCCCACCCATTGGCCTTGGATAGCTAATACCGAGCTTTTGTTTCTTCCTGTAGAAAGGAAAGGAAAGAAAACTGTTCTTTCTCTTTCATTGTGTAAGTCATGTGACTTCCCTTTTGGTTAGCTACAGATAGGATGGAAGTGAATCTCAAAATGAATAAGATATCAAAGTTTTATGTTTGTATGAAATATTCATGGAAATATTTATTGAATTCATGTGTTTTATGCATATTTAAAATATTTGTTTTTGAACAACTATACCTCAGTTTACATACATTCTGTTGTTTTTTTAGGAAGCCAAAAAAGGTCACTGAATAGATTTTTTAAATAATACTGCTCTTTTTATCTACATTGTGGTACCTTCGTAGTGTACTTATTTTTCTATTTTCTTTTAGCATCATTTGGGGTTTCTGAATTGTAGCTTATTTCTTAGAACTCACAATGTAAAAAAAGTAGAAGTGGTGGTTGGGATGATTTGGCAAGGAAAAATTGCTTGTAGGACAAAAGAAATGTGTTACAGGACTGCATGTAAATATAAGAAGAAGTTAATTGGTTGCATTTTCTCTTGTTCCTCTTCCGTCTAACCTTGAGTAATAGTAAGCATTGTAGGTAGCTGTTTGGGAGAAAGTGCTATGCACCTCTTAGGCTATTAATATAATGGTCAAATGTTTTATTATGAAGTTAGATAATGTGAGGAAAATGTTGATATTTCGTTCTAATGTGGTTATTTAGTCATTATGTTATGATTTAGTATGAATCATTAAATATTTAATCTTTAAGGTTATTTGAACTTGCTCTTAAGCTATCTTTTCAAATATTTAAATTCTATTTTAGTAAACAATATAGTTGTCACTAAATAATAAGTGAAATATTTGAAATAATTGTAGTTTTAAAAGAGTATCTTCTCAAAGTTTTTTAAAATATAGTGTTCTTTGGCACATGATACTTCCAAGCACGTAAATACTTTTAAAAGACTTTTGAGAACAATACTATTTTAAAATCTAGGATGCATTTTTAGTTAAAATATTATATTTCAATAAAATGTTCCAGACTGTTGTTCCATAGAAAAGCGGTGTTTCATTTTTATCATCTTGTAGATCTTAAAAAGCAATGATATTTAATCCTATGATTTTGTTATCAAACCTGGATAATTTGGTTAATTAGATTTCAAAATATGAAAAATTTGTTGATATATAGGAAAGCTTCTTAAGTTTCTATTAATAAAAGTGGATATATCAGCTTTTCAATAACTAGGATCTGGTATGAAGTCTGTAATTAATGTGCTGGTCCATGCTTTATTGACATTAAAATTTATACCAAGTGATTTATTTTACATGCGCTTTGCAACTGAATATTTCAGTTTCTGTTTAATTAACTAACATAATTATTTATTGACATTTTATTTAATGCTTTAATTGTCACCAAATTTTGCTTTTGGGAAAGGCTTAGGATATTAAATCTTCCAATTCTGTGATCTTCATATACATTTATGAATAGCAAGCTATTCATAAAACACCAAGGCTATTATTAAGTATTTAAATCTAGTATTTATATTGATCATTGAGATAATCTATTTGGTATCTTAGTATCACTGTAAGTTTAAAATAAAAATATTAACAAACAAAAGCCTACTTTTAAAAAATTGCTACCGGGGTTTTTTTTTGTATGTGTATGTACTATGTGCTTTTTTCCCCCTGCCTCAAACAAAATTTAATATTTGAAGGTGAAAGGTTAAGTGTTTTCCTTTTATAACTCTGTTTTTTCCTGCAAAAATTTTTTTAACTTGTGCAGAGAAAAGTAATTTTTACAATGAATTTGTATGGCTTTAAGGGACTTCATGTTTGTTCGAAAGTATAAGGCTCATTTGTGGGAGTAATATCATTTGGGGGTTTTCATGTGGGTTATTGTGACTATACAGTTCATGAATAATTTGATTTCTGGATTTTCTTTCTCCTAAAATAAACTTCATAATAAATAGGAAGTAATTTTTTAAGTAGTTGAAATACATGAAAGGCCAAATAAATATGGACATTTGTTTCAGTACATATTCTTTATCTTAGGGTTGTGTGTTTATTTTTGTAAAGACATTCTGATTTTTAAAAATGTTAACAGATAATATTTGGGAAATTGCTTTGTTAGGTGTTGATCACCTTTCCATCCTTTCTGCCTTTACTTTTCAAAACTATCTGGTCACTATTAAACCATTAATATGTGTAAAGGTAATCCAGAATTTCCTATGAAATTCAATTTTGACATCTATTCAGTTACCCAAATTTGCAAAATCTGAATGATTTTTGAAAAATCTCATAAAATGTTTTCACAAACTGAGGGTTGTGGGAAGAGAGGTGGAGGGTATGGGGGTAACTGGGTGATGGGCATTAAGGAGGGCACGTGATGTGACGAACACTGGGTGTTACGTGCAACTAATGAATCATTGAACATTACATCAAAAACTAAAAAAAAAAAAGAAAGTATTTTTCAGAGGAAGATTTTAATTCCAAAGAGTTAATTATTTTGACTTATATTTAAAAAATTTTTAGCTGTAAATTGAAAACAGAAATTACTCAAATTATTAAAGCACTATAATGTTCCTAAGGTATTCCCTGCCCTAACATCATTTGATCTGCCACTAGGAATTATGAAAGCCCTAAGTGGACTCTTGTTAGTCTCCTTCTTCCCCTGTTTTTCCCCTCCCCCTCCTCTTGCCCCTTCGGAAGGAAGCCTGAGGCCCTAGCTCTAGAGATACCAGGAAAAAGCAATCACTCAGCACAAAGTGTCTGTCTTTAGCAGAAGTATCATCCCTTAGAGAAGAGTATGGTTGAGAAAATGTTAATAATAGATAATAGGAGTGTTTCGAATTTATTCTAAGTTAATTTAAAATTTGTTTTTGGTACACCGGATATTACTGTTGTTACTGAAAAAGAAGTCTACTTTGTCTGTTTAGGCATTAGCGAAGTCCAGCCTAGTCCTTCACTTTTCCTCTCTTTACTTAGCTTTGGTTAAATCTTTTATACCTTATCTAATGGCTGCTGCCAGTGATTTTCCTAACTTTGAGGGAGAGGATGAGTTATAAACAAAAGCAATGGATGGTTAGGTAATTTCTAAACACTTACTGATATTTGTAGCATTTACCTAAATTTCCAAAACAAGTGTATATGAAATGTTTACTCTGTGTCAGATGCTTAACCGACTGAGCCACCCGGGCACCCCTAAAGATAATATTTTTGTGTGTAACCTGTTTTTGCTTAGAGGAGGACTTTTGATTTCACAAACTAAATCATAAAATAGGCCAACAGTGAAAATAAATTGATATTGATAGATCTAGAAATGTTGTAATTATTTACTTCCTTAGAGAGGTTGTTCACAAAATCTTCCCCCCCCCCGAGTAAAAAATGCAGATTTAGTGGGGTAAACACTATAAACTATAGTGTAAGATTGTTGAAGGGCCCAAATTTCTTCTATTGTACTGGAGATCTTTCTACTACCATTTCCTCATCTTAAAGGGTAAGCCCTTACTTAGCTACACAGGCATTTTTAAAGTCTCTTCTACTTGTTGACCCTGGTTTGAAAAACTTAAGCAGAATGGTCATGGAATCTCACAATTAGCTTAGTGAGGATTTTAGAAGTCTTAATTTATATCTGACAGATGATAAATGTAATAGTAAATGATAAATGTAAAAGTAAATATTACATAATACTTAGGTCTTAAGGAATGAACCAAAGATATCTTGAAAATTTTAAATATTATCTACTTAAAGGGCAAATACAAAAATACAATAGCAAGCATATTTAGGTAATATAAAAATGGCAATCTTTTGATAGAAGAACTTTAAAAATATCATTAGAATGCAATCATATATTCTTCCTTACTGGTCCAGTCCTCCTCTAGATAAACAAACATTTATGTTTGTTTTGTTTTTTAGCTGCTTGCTAATACTAAGTTCCCACTACTGCATGCCTGGGGATAGACTCCAGTTTGTTACCATTTGATCCTATGCGACATTCATCCAAAGCCACTGGTGTAACTCCCCTCAACCAATTCTTCTGTTCTGCCAACACTAGAGAGCCCTTCAGCTATAGCCTGTCAGTATTGTAGCAATGATGGTAATCATGACATCAGTAACAATGATATCAGTAACAGAATGATAACAATAGTTATCATGTAACTTTCATAGAGTGCTTGCATGTGCCAAGTACTGTACTAAGCATTCTACATCCATTTAATTTTCACAACTCTGAAAGAAAGTTACTATTATTGTCTCATTTTTACAGATGAAGAAATGATCTTGAAAGCCTAATTGCCTAATTTCATGTGGTTGAGCCAGCAGTATGATTCCAGAGTTGTGCTCTTAAATCTCTGGGTTCCAGCAACATTTTTAACTGTTTAAATTTTATATTAATGTGCTTATCTTATGCTGAGTGCTGGAGATTGAATTGTGAGCAAAAAGCAGACAGGAATTCTGATTTCGGGTTGCTTAAAGAACAGTAGGGGAGAGAGACAGATCACGAAAATGAAAATAAAGTAAAAACTGCTTTGAGTGCTATGAAAAAAATGTTCATGGTGCTATAAGTCTGTAACTGTGAGGAACCTGTCCTAGTCTTTGGGTTAGGAAGGCTTCTTTGGAGCAGTAAATTTGTGAAGAGGGATGAGGAATGAGTATACAAAGAACAAGGAAAAGAATATTCTAATAGAGGAAGGGAATTGTACACAGGCAGAAGGGAAAATGGAACTTTATTGGACATTATAGGATTATTAAGATCATTAATATCCAGTCTCTGTCTTTAAGAAGCTTGCGGGTGTGTGTGTGTGTGTGTGTGTGTGTGAGACAGTTACAACAGAGTGATAAATGCTAAGATAAGAGCATTAAGGTAGGAATTGCCCATGCTTTTAGCAGCAGGGAAGGCTTTACATAGATAGAGACCATTTGATATTGGCCTTGGAAATACCTAAAAACTAACAGAATTCATATTGACCAAGAGAGCATATGCAAACTCACGTTGTTTAGAAATCTTGGTGTTCAGCTAATTTTCAATTTTCAATAATTTTTTTATGTCACTTGTACATGTTCATTATACGTTGAGTTATGTCTGGTAAACTCTGCACTTGTGGGCCCAGAATGCTTTTGGGTTTCTCTACCCTAGCCCTTAGCAGAAAAGATGGTGGCTTCTGTACTGTATTTATTACTATAGTTTATTGCTAAGTCTAAAGTGTCTGCAGTTTATTGGAGGGGAAGGACTTACCTGTCTAATTCTCTTCTTAAGTCCAGAGAAAACTGACTAGGATGTTCAATAAATGTTTTAAGTGGCAATATCATTAGGGAGATGAGAATATATTAAGTGTTAATAGTGGAGACCTTGTAGTGAGATAGACCTGGGTTTGAATCCCAGCTCCAGTGCTTACCAGCTGTTTGAATTTTGTCACATTACCTTACCTCAGATTTCCTATCTATAGAAATCAGGTAGCAATCCTAATTTTATAGAGTTGCGAGGATTTGAGTTAATGTATTTTAAGTGTTTAGCCTCATGCCTGAAAGGGGAGTGAGTACCAGGTATTCTGACTGTTCTCCTCTTTTTGTTTCTTTGTTTTTTAAAGTAAAAAAAACCCGCAGATATGCCGCAATTGAAGTAATGCAGAAAAGGATATCTGGTATAAGGGATGGCAGGGCCCACACTTAGCAGATAAATGAGACTACCCACACACTATAAAATGTAATGGAGAAAATACAGTTATCTACATCTTTGTTCATAATAGAAGTAAAGAACATAATGAATGCAAGTCCGTTCCTCAAGTATAGGATGGGGCTAGTCTGTCTTGATATCTACTTGTGTGAAAAAGATCTAAGGTTTTTGTTGTGGAAGCTGTTGGTTGCATACCCAGCATCCATTTCTTCCTTCAATCCTGATCAAAACCCCAGTTCTTTGGTTCATGTATTCACCTCTCTCTGTGTCCCTGGGAAAGATGACTCCACCTTTAAGGAAAGAGGTAGCTTGATCAGTCTAAGTACTTGGCATTCTCTAATAAACTATTTTAAATCCAGGAGCAGGGATAAGACTTAAGTTGGCTTATTCAGTCATGAGGGAGCTGTTATTTACATTTTACTATTAAAAGACTTACTGTTCTTTTACTTCTGTGACTTTTACCTTCTCTGTCCCTTTATTCTATTTCCTTGGGTAGAACTTGCACCAATAACAATTCCTTTGATATGTACTGAGTTCCAGTTTGGAGGACATGCCTCTCACCCTCTTCCATCTCAGGCTTTCCACCAAATTGGGTTACTTGGATATGAAAATTTAGTGTTGGGGCACCTCGGTAGCTCAGTTGTTAAGCGTCTGCCTTCGGCTCAGGTCATGATCCCAGGAATCCTGGGATCGAGTCCCGAGTTGGGCTGTCTGCTCCGTGGGGATCCTGCTACTCCCTCTACCTCTACTGCTCCCCGTGCTTGTGCTTGCTCTTTCTCTCTGTCAAATAAATAAAATCTTAAAAAAAATGTTTAGTGTCATTTCTAACTCATGACTCTTCTTTATCCCCCAGGTCCAATCGATAGTTTTAAAAATAATCTTACATTGCATCAAAAACTGGGGATGTACTGTATGGTGACTAATATAACAAAATAAAAATATATATATATATATAGAAATAAAACAATCAAAATTTTTTTAAAAAGTGGAGAAAAAATAATCTTAAAATGCCCTACAACTTCCTATCATCTATACTTGAGATCTTCATCAGGGCAGTCTTGATTAGGCTGCTTTTGTGTTAGTACCTAGAAGCACATGCGCCTGAACGTCAGGCATATCAGATAAAGAAGCTTTGGCCTATGGTATGACTTGACGTTAGGATCTTCTACTGGTGAACTTCTGCAGGTAGATCACTCCTCAAAGGGAATCTAGTGGTAAGCGGTCTATTCAAGACTTAGCTCCATCAGTTTATTCAACAAAAATTACTGAACACCTCATATGTGAGCTATAGCAATGAGCAAAACAAAATGAGTGGAAAATACCTGCCCTCATGCACCAACTCTCACTCCCCCATCTTTCTATCTTCTATCTCTGCTGTGAAAAATAGGAACATAGACTAACCATATCAAGTATAATATATAGCATCTTTAATTTCTTAAAAACCTCACAATAATATTTGAACTCTGGAAATCAATCTCAGGAAAATTGGAGTATGAGAAAGTAAAAGAAGGTGTTTTATTTGGGGGGAAACAGAAAAAAAATAATACTAATGAGATAACTCTAAGTCTGAATTCTAGAGCATTCTAAAAATTATACTCTGAGGTTCATATAGTAGTATTGTTAAGGAGAACTATAGGTTAATGATCCACAGCAGAATTTCTCGACCTTGGCACTTTGGGTTCAGTTGGACCTTTGGGCCCAGATAATTCTTTGCTGCAAGGGGCTGTCCTGTGCTTTATAGGATGGGTAGCAATATCCCTGACCTCAACCCACTTCACTAGTTGTGACAACCAGAAATGTCTCCAACGTTGCTAAATGTCCCCTGGAGGGCAAAATTGCCACCATTTAAGAACCTCTGATTTAATGACTTTGGTAAGTGCTTTACCAAATATATTATGCTTCATAATTAATATTTTATAATCTTTCCTTTAGACAGAAATATAGTCTAAAATGGTTTTAGAAAGCCTGGACATTTGGAATAGGGAATTACCACCACTAAGTTCATATTTAAGTAACATAATGGATTAAAAAGCTAAATATGAAACATTTTAACATTTTAAGTTTGAGTGTTATGTATTGTTCTGAGTATAGATGTAGTACATGTTAAGTATAGGAAATTTAGACAAAGAAGAATACAAAGACGGTAATAAAAATCACTTACTATCCCATCACCCAGAGAAAATTACTGCTTATTAACTTTTACTATATTTTGTTTTACTGTTTTTCTTCTCTTTGTAACTTAAATTTTAGTTTTGAGTCATTTACGTTTTTATGTGCTTTGTCTAAAGATTTTTTTAAAAACGGGGAAATAATTTTCAGTTCCCTTTTTCAAATTATTACTATAAATTAGAGGAGATTAAAGGTAATTAAATTATAATAGGAAAAATAGGGATTTACAAATTAATTTAGGAGTTGAGAAAAGAAAGTATAGAGAAACACATATACTATGCATTTGAGTGATAGATTCTAAATAATATTTGTTGATGAAGTGTAAATTTTTTGAAATAAGAGTAAACCTAACAACTTATATTATTTCTTCCTTTAATCCACTCATAATTTCACAACTCTGAATATGTGAGACATTTATTTTTTTAATTTAAATCCTTTGGGAAATTTTGTCTTTTGGGAAAAACAGTAAGAGAATTATATTAATACATTTTTATTTTCATATGTGTAGTATAGAAAAAGTTGTTTTCATTTTGTATAAAAAATTTAAAAATTTAGTTCATCATGAAATCTTTTTTTTTTTTAAAGATTTTATTTATTTATTTGACATAGAGAGGCAGTGAGATAGGGAACACAAGCAGGGGGAGTGGGAGAGGGAGAAGCAGGCTTCCCTCTGAGCAGGGAGCCCAATGTGGGGCTTGATGCCAGAACGCTGGGATCATGACCTGAGCCGAAGGCAGACGCTTAACAACTGAGCCACCCAGGCACCCTTCATCATGAAATCTTCAGCTAGTTTTTCAGTTTTATAGGCAAGTTAATATTTTTTCTCCTGATAATGGAATTCAGTTCTGCTAACTACATTTAGAAATGAGTTTCACTTCTAAAATACATTACTTAAAATTCTGTAATATAATTGTAAGTTTAATAAAATGCCATGAAATCATTGTTACTATAATTTACAGATTTATGCAAGTTTTGATGAATCTATGTATATAAGCAAAGCATATTAAATGTCTTGTTTGTGTCATTTGCAGAAGGTGAATTTTTATTTCTTTCAAAAAGGAAGATGTTTGGCCACGTAGCAAGAAAGAAAAGCATTCTGGGCACGGAAAATGACGCAGGTGTTAAATGATAGAAGCAGTCCTTTGAGTTTGAAAAAAAAATTTTTTTTAAAGATTTTATTTATTTATTGGACAGAGAGAGAGAGAGAGAGACAGCGAGAGAGGGAACACCAGCAGGGGGAGTGGGAGAGGGAGAAGCAGGCTTCCCGCTGAGCGGGGATGTGGGGCTAGATGCGCCGGGATCATGACCTGAGCCAAAGGCAGAGGCTTAACGACTAAGCCACCCAGGGGCCCCTGAAAATTTTCTGACAGGGAGGTTCCAGGAGGCCTTCTCACCTTTAAATACCCAAAATGGTTTCAGAGATGCACAAATGTATATATTCCTTTTTATGCACACAGGTCATATGCTGACCTAAATTTAAGTGGCAAATATACTTCAGGTTCCGTCTTACATAATAGAAATTAAAAAGCCTTTGTTAAAAGAAAAATTTTCATTTAATATGAAAGGAAACAACCATTATACCCTCTTTATATATACCTTTCTCAAGTGATTGACTCATTTTCTAGTCATCCACACAACTTGCATAGTCATCCACACCCATGTATGTTCTCCATGCACTGAGATTTCCCCTCTCTACTCAGACTGAATTAACCTTTTCATATCATGTCGACTTAAATTGTTGGCCATCCTACTCATTTTCTCAATGCAAACATGAGGAACAGCCCATCCCTAATCTACTGTTATTAACTGTATTCCTGCCATATATTAAAAGGTATGCCTATTGCTATCATTTTCTGTTATATATTCCATGCTATAAATTTTCTCTTGCTTCCTGGGTGCTTGGCCCATTCTTAAGATAATGCTAATTAGAGTTGAGGTTGGACACCACAATAGGCTCTGAAACATCTTATTTTAGCTAGCAAAAATAGAGCATCACAAAGGATGCAGGACATATCCTCCCACGCTATAAATTCACCTTAGCTTTTGTTTCCTTTGTGTTATTATTTCCCATCTTTTGTAAGACACTGCTATTTTAAAATCTTCCACTCATTTTGCTCCCTCTCACCACTGTGTGTGTGTGTGTGTATGTGTGTGTGTGTGTGTGTGTTCTCCTCTTTCTCAACTTCCACCCCCACTCCCTCTTCCTGGTGTAAAGGGCTTCTGTAGGAAATTGACAATCGGTGTCTTTCTGCTTCAAAGTCTTTAACAAGTGGAGCTGGCTGTTAAGAGAAATTGACCAGGTTCCTGTGATCCTTGTCAGTTTCTCTGATTAATCAATTTTTCTTTATGGAGGAGCTGCTTTTAACAAAAGAAAACTAGCTTGAAATTTCAATCATTTGCCCATTGCTGCCTCCCGTATATCTGCTCTTCTTTCTCTATCACCTTACGTTTTTATTATAAACTTTTAATTCTTGGTTTTTCATTGCCTCATTTGTAATGGAGAGTGAAGAGCCATTTTCGTAGAATTCGTATATCCTCAATGATTCTTATTCATTCTGATACTTGCATAATTTAATTTATAAATCTTGTTCCTATTCAAAAGACAGTGCCTTTAAAGCAAAATGAGTGCATTTCTTCCCGAGTTCTTGTTGACTTTCCTACAAAAACCAAGGCAAGCAATTCCAGAGCACTTATAAGGAAATCATGCTATCGTAGAAACTAATACAATGAAATCCAGAAAAACCAGGGAGAGTTACTATATTGCTCTTTGTTAATAGGGATATTTCTTTAAACATGTCAAATACTGTTATAGTTAGAAACAGAATTAAAAGAATGTGTCTTTAGGTCATGGACAAGTTTGAACAGCCAAGTTAGCCTGAAAATTATGTTATAAGACCTGAAGAGAAAATTGACAAAATAGGCAAAATGTATTTGGAATATCTCTTAGGCATTACATAAAGGTGTTTGCACATAGTGATATTAAATAATAGACAGGATTATCATAGGAAGGAGTTAATTTGAATGATGACTAATGCTCCAAATCATATTTTACAAATAAGTTGTTTCATGGTATATTATTAAGTATTCCTTGAACAGGAAAAAAAAGTCCATCTCAATAAGTTTGGGACATTCTTGGGTATACAAATTCAGCCTGTTTCTTCATTTAATGTATGATTTCTTAATGCCTTATCATACGATACTGTGCGATCAGTCTCATGGGACATGGTTCCATGGGGGCAAGCACTGAGAAACTCCTGGCTGATGGCCAGCAATCTGTGCATTAATCACTATTAACATCTTTACTCATAAGCTTATAATTTATCAGTAAATTAGAAAAGATTAAAGATCTTTTAAATATCTGCTAAACATTTTTAGTGATCTATTTTTATTTTACAAAAACAGAGACCTAAATAATATTTAAGACATCCAGAAAAGCGGGGGGCAGATAGTGGTTCATCATATGAAAATAGCTTAACAGATGAGATAAAATCAGGTAAGCATTGGAAAACATCAACCATGCGTCTGGGTAACTTAAAAGGAGAGTGATGATAGCTCAAGATTGGTAAATGGTAGTTGTGGTGGTATTAGGGAAGTTGAAATTTGGCCAGGGTAGATTCTGTGTCAGATGGAAAAGAAAACAAAAACAAGTGATACACAGTCGTACACAGTTGCCTTTTAACTAGCAGCTTCAGGGAATAGCCTCTGGCCTATAGTTCGGGGCTATTCTTTTTTTTTTTTTTTTTTTTTTTTTTTGAGTAGCAGCAGATTTTGTTTGAAGGTAGCTTACCCCAGTTACCTAAGAGGACAATTCATTTGTAATTTCATGGCAGATGTTGGTGTCCTAGAGCAGTGATTCCAAGCTTTTTTTGTTTTCTTATTTTTAAAATTTCTGATTTGGTGCAGATCAAATACTTTTGCACAAATGCTTTCCTCAGGTTACATACTTGTTGTGGTCCCGTAATGGACAGTTTACCAGCAGTACTGATCCTCCGACCCACCAACACTGTTACTGGATTATCGCCACTTCAACCCATGCTCTCAACTAGAAAATGTCTCACTGCTTACAACTGCCTGCAATTTTTCCTACTGAGGGCTAACAATTCTACAAGGAGAGAAAAAAATTATTTAAAAATATAAATGCTGTTTCTATATCAGTGATGGTAATTTTGGTAATTTATGGACCAGCAAACATTTCAAAAAATGGATGATTTGGTAAATTTTTAATAATTGGCTTTCCAAAAATCATCTTGTATGTATTATGCATTTTAGTGACATAAAGAATACAGAACACAATTTACAAATAATAATAGTACATACACAATATTCTTTATTATAAATTCCATGTAGCCAATTGTTTCTCACAGAATGCTTTTGTTGATTTTATTTTTTTCTGGAACTTTTATGTCTATAGCTAAACTATGATTGCAACTGATGGACAGGTGTAGTTTTTACATTAATGTTAAATGAGTAACAACACAGAAGTTAAATGACAAAGACAAAGATGTATGCTAGAACTTTATTATAAGGGACTTCTTTGCTGAATGGAAAACAGTTTTTGAATACTGTAAGAATATTTCCTCTGTTTTTATAATATTTGCAGTGTAACAGCTATAGATATGATACACTGTTATATCATTTGCATTTATTAAAACATTTCTCCATCACTTTCCTAAGTGTCTAGACAATCAACAAAATTTATTTAAAAGCCCTGATTTGTAGCATTTGCCATTTAGTTTCAAGCTATCAGTGTGATGTCTGTGTGGAGTTGGGAAGAAATGCGCAGTGATAACCATTATGTAGTAATTCCACTGTACAGATTCAATAAATGTAAATAACCTCAAGATAATAGTAAAATATAGCAAAATAATTAGCAAGTAATGAGTTTTAAGCATTTTTTTATTCCTTTTTTTCATATAATTGTATCTTTTTACAATTTAATTTGTAATAATGGCTGTTTTTAACAACGATCTCATGGACTTCCTACAGATGTAACAGTCAGATCTCTGGAGCTCCAGAACACTACTACAGTGCCCGTTTTTCCATGGAAGGACATTTATTTGTAATTACTGTCATTTTGTGAGAGGCATATTATCTCTGAATAAAAGAAAAACCCCAAGGAAGTCAACTTACAAGCATAACTGTTTTCTTATTTTTTACATTTCTTTAATACAGTGTTTAAAAGGTCGAGTTCCTACATAGCTGTTTAGATACCACTGTCCTCTGAGTAGTATAGTAACATGCAAATGAACCTGTTTTTCATTTAGTTTAGTGAATAAGTACCAGTGATCACCCAGATACTTTTTTTTTTTTTTTTAATTTTATTTATTTATTTGACAGAGATAGAGACAGCCAGCGAGAGAGGGAACACAAGCAGGGGGAGTGGGAGAGGAAGAAGCAGGCTCATAGCTGAAGAGCCTGATGTGGGGCTCGATCCCATAACGCCCAGATCACGCCCTGAGCCAAAGGCAGGCGCTTAACCGCTGTGCCACCCAGGCGCCCCCACCCAGATACTTTTCTGTTTTGTAGAGATAGTAGGTTACTGTTAGTCTTCAGAACCTTATAATCTGAAGGGGTGAGGAGAGCCACTCACAGATAAGAATGTTAGAAAACAAATCTCGAAGACTTTAAATTTTGTGTAGGCCTTCTTTCAAATCTTCTACACTGCATCGATCGGTAGATGCTATGTAAGAGATACTACTACCCTGGGACTGTTACCTCTCAGCTGTTGGGTGGGCCTTGAGGACTACTACCCCTGCAGTTTAGGATATATAGACATTTTTTTAAACATTCCTCTTGCCCCTCTTTTCCTTCCTCCCACTTTGATACTGAATTAAGTTTCCTATTACCACAAACTTAGTGGCTTAAAACAACACATATTTATTAGCTCATGGTCTATAGATCAGGAGTCCAACACAGTGTGAATGGGATCTCTGCTCAGACTATTCCAAGCCTGAAGTCCAGGTGTTGGCCAGCTGTGTTCTCATCTCTTATGCAGAGTTCTCTTTCTGACTCATTCCTGGTGTTGGTACAAATCAGTTCCTTGTGGCTACAGGACTGGTCTTCCATGTTTTTATCAGATGTTCTCCAGGTACCACTCCCAGCTCCCAGAGGCCAAACTCACATTCTTGCCTTGTGGACCCTCCCATCTGTCTTCATGTCAGCAATAGTGAGTCAAATCCTTCTTCAAATCTCTCTGACTTTTCCCTCTCCCAAAACCCAGAGAAAATTTTCTTTTAAAGTATGATTACATAGAGTTCAAGAAACATACTTTGTAATCTCCTCTTTGATTAACTTAAAGTCACCTGGTTAGTAACGTTAATTATATCTATGATCATGATCATAGGAATGATATCTGGTCATCTTGACAAAGGAGGGAATTTTGAAAGGTTAGGGTAATTGGGAATCCTAGAATTCTGTCCACCACAAATACTAGATATATCATTTAATAATAATGATGGCTATGTGGGAAGTTTCAACTTAGTGATAAAATTGTAAAAATTGTATCTGGAAATAAAGTCTGAAAAAATATAAAAATAAAATAAAAATAAAATTTATAACTGGATCCAATAACAATTTGCTTCAGAATAGAAATTGATTTCTGGTATACATAAAAATGTAATCTCTTGAATTAGCATGGAGCTAATGGAGCAAAGATAATAACATTTAGAAAATAATAAAATAAAATAGTGAAGACAAGATTGTATTTAATTCTTATTTTAAAGATAGATTTTATTTATTCATTTAAGAGAGAGTGAGAGAGAGGGCATGGAGCCAGGGGGAGGGGTAGAAGGCTGGGGAGAAGCAGACTCCTTTCTGACCAGGGAGCCAGACTCAACTTTGGGCTCGATCCCAGGACCTGGAGATCATGACCCGAGCTGATGGCAGACGCTTAACCATCTGAGCCACCCAGGTGCCCCAAGATTATATTTAATTCTTAAGTCTAAGTTATTAGTAAAATAAAGACACAGCTTATTTTGAACACCTCCTAAATGGTTGGTTAAGAAAATAAGTTCAAAGATATCTAAACATTACCTGAAAATGATATATCTAATAGAAATGTAAAAAATACAGAGCCTTGTTCCAGAACAGCCCAACTAATATGTTTACTCAAGAAGAGGGAGTTTCGCCAAGGTTGAGGGAAAAGCTTGAAACTCATAGTAAATAAAAATTCTTTATTGAAAAACCGGGCTTATTAAGGAAACAGCTAAGCAAAAATTTATGGCAAAATTTATTGCATTCTTGATACTGCAAGTATTGACATAAATAAAAATGTAGGCAAACCGGCCTATGATTGAATTATGGTATGTTCATACAATGGAAAAACTTGGAACCATTTTTGCTTAGCTCTGAATAGACTATTAGCCATCAAAAAAATCCTTTGAAGCATAACTAATGACTTATGAATGTTCATTATGTAATGTTAAGTGCTGTAAAACTTAATTTATTAAATATGGTCCTAGTTTTGTTATTGATGATATGGATAGAAAGTTTTATTGATGATATGGATAGAAAAAATTAAAGACAAGAAAAGCAAAAGATAAATTTTGATTGGTTCTTTCTGTTTTTTTTAATCACAATTATAAAGAGGCTGAACACCTTCCTTTTTTAGCTATTCCCAATATTTACACTCTAGTGATCTATAAAACGTTACTGAGTTCATTTCATAATGTGTTACATGTCTGTTATGACTTTTTGACATATACCTATAAATTATTTTTGACAAAATGCTTTTAAATATGTTAAACTGCTATATGTTATAATGGTATAAACTATAGCATTAAATATTTCTCTGATGCTCAGGGTACATAATATTATGTTTTTTCTAAGTTATTCAGAGAACAAATCTCTGAATAAAAAAATGAAAAGAGGAAAATGTCCTTTTACTCAGAAATGAGAGAAAAATAACATGGTGTGTTTGTTTTGGAGAAAGCAAAGTCCTTTTATTTAGGTAGAAGGGGAAGTGGGAAAGGTACATCACATTTAGTAAGTATCTAATAAGAGTCAGACACTGTATAATGCAAGTTTATTATTTTATTTCATTTAATCTTTATATTCATCTGGGTTACTTATTATTTCATTTAAAATGACAAGATTGAAGCTCAGAAGGTTAAATAAACTTCACTGAAGTTAGAACTAGTAATTGCGAGAGCTAGTATTCTCATCTGTGAGAGCAGAGCCTTTCCTATTATATTTTTAATGGATGAATGGAAATTTAATTGTATGCTTTTTAGTAGTTACATAGTTTCAATGGAGATTTTAGATGTAAAAAGGCCTAGAGTATACTTAAAATGCCTCTTTTATAACCAAAGCACTTACACATCCAACATCTGAGGTTTGATTTAATGGTGAGAGTAGAAAAGGAGAAGACTTATAAATTAACAGACTTTTATCAAAGAAAATCAACAACTTATCAAGGTGCTAAAACTAGATATTTTGGAATATGTATTGTATAACTATTCTTCTAGGTTATGTTTCTTTCTTTTTTTTTTTTTTTAAGATTTTATTTATTTACTCGACAGGATAGAGACAGCCAGCGAGAGAGGGAACACAAGCAGGGGAAGTGGGAGAAGAAGAAGCAGGCTCATAGCAGAGGAGCCTGATGTGGGACTTGATCCCATAACGCCGGGATCACGCCCTGAGCCGAAGGCAGACGCTTAACTGCTGTGCCACCCAGGCACCCCCTAGGTTATGTTTCTACAAAGAAATATTTAGTGCTATATTTCCCAGTATGGTAACCACTTATAAAATATAGCTCTTTAAATTACTTAAAATTAAAAATGTAGTTTCTTCTACTACAATAGCCACATTTCAAGCCCTCAGTAGCTACATGTGGTTGGTGACTATCTTATTGGACAATATAGATACAGAACATTTCCGTCAGCATGGAAAGTTCTACTAGACAGTGCTGACTTCATTTCTTCACTTTTGTTCTATAGGAAATAATTTCAGTTTGGTAGTTGTGAGCTTAATTTTTTACTTAAAAATTTTTTTACCTGGGGGTGCCTGGCTGGCCCAATCAGAAGAGCGTGCAGCTCTTGATCTCAGGATCATGAGTTTGGGCTCTACTTTGGGTCTAGAAATTACTAAAAAATAAATAAATAAACTTTAAAAAATATAAAAAGAAATTCTTATCTAATAAAGTAGTCACACTATAGTTTCTCCATTTAAATGGATTAAAAGTAAGTTAGAAATTAATTAAAACATTCTTTATTATAATTTTTGCTATTTCAAATTTGATTTTTATACTTAATATTTTAAGATTATGTTATTGAATATAGCTATAGTTCATACTCATATATGGATATGCATATATCCATAATTAGTGTCGTGTGGTATGCCATTATATGAATATTCTATATTCTATTATAATCAATTGATTTTTAAATGTTTTTGCTATTGTAAACTACTGCACTGAACATTCTCTTACAAGATTTCAGGTACATCTATGCAAAAATTTTTCTAGAATATATAACCTAGAAATAGAATTTTTGAGTTGTAATGTGTATTTTCAATTTGACTAAGAAATGCTAAATTATTTTCTACATCGGTTATATCAGCTTGTACTGTGAGATTATACAGTTGTCTTCCTTTGTTTTATTTTTAAAGCTGTAAAATAGTCTTTCACTTTTAAGTCCCTGATTTTACATGTTTGTTTTAGCATTATTAAGATTACTTTTATTATTGAACAGCCATTGTTTATTTGTTTAAACAAACTAAAGGTAGGATCTTAAATCTTATTTCTTAGGAGCATCAGCAGAAGTAGCAATTCTGAAAGCAATAAGCTGATCATCTTGTAAAGTTACTCTTTCTTGTAGCGTTTTACGAAGAAGCTTTTTGTCATTAAAAACTACACCAAAGCTTGGTAGAATATTCTTTGCCTTTAACCTTATGAAGATTCATGGCAAAATAACCAAAGGGAGTTTGGGAGTAAGGGAAAAGAAGAATAGAAAATTCTGAATCCTTGAAACAGACAAAATTGAACTATTATCTATATACAGTTTCTCAGTTGGATGATATATTATAAAATATCAACAGGAGATTGTAACATCCACCAACACTATTTCTTAAAGGTATCCTGAAAGCTGCAAAACATACCTGATTGTTAAAATGATATAGGATTTTTAGGTTGAAGTTTTGACATTTGGTGACGATGGTAGAAAATAATGATGAGGGGCACCTGGCTGGCTCAGTCGGTAGAGCGCTGCAACTCTTGTTCTTGGGGTTGTAAGTTCAAGCTCCCCACGTTGGGTATAGAGATTACTTAAAAATAAAATCTTAGAAAAGAAAAAAAAATTTTTTTTTTAAAGATTTTATTTATTTAGTTGACAGAGACAGCCAGCGAGAGAGGGAACACAAGCAGGGGGAGTGGGAGAGGAAGAAGCAGGCTCACAGCAGAGGAGCCTGATGTGGGGCTCGATCCTGTAACGCCAGGATTACGCCGTAACGCCAGGATTACGCCGTGAGCCGAAGGCAGACGCTTAATGACTGCGCCACCCAGGCGCCCCAGAAAAGAAAAAATTTAAAAATATTAGAAGATAATGATAAGGGTAGAATTTACTAGTGGTAAGATGTTCATACTCATTGAAATCAGAATTTATAATCTGCGTGTGGCTGGGTTCACATCCTGTAAAAATTAGTCTGAGAGCATTAGTGAAGGCTGATGCTTCCGGGTTTAAGATGCCTGGCATCCCCATTAGTGTTGGTGGTGTTCATCGGAAGGAACACTAGCCTTTCATCCTTAATTTATTCCCTTGTGCCTATTTAATAAGATTGTCTTCTTTAGGTGCCTTTGAAAAAAAATGTCTTATTTATACACCATAATAAACTAAGGAGAGAAAGCTTCCATTATTGGAGAAGCCTGTTTGTTGAAAGACTGTTTTAAACCTTTTTATACTGTAAAAGTTCAAAGATGTACTATACCTCATTTGTTTTAACCATATGTAAAATAATTTTAGATATGATGTGTAATACAAATCAAACCACACTATAGCAAAATATTAAAATTAACATATCTAATTCATGGTCTGTAGTTTCAAGAAGTGTTTCATATTATAAAACTCCATAAGGGAAAAACCTAGGAATGATTGAAGTTCATTGCAGTGGACTCCAAATCTATCATATAATTTACCATATAGTTGAAATCCCGAGACTACATTTCTCAGGGATGTAAAATTCATTCACGTTTTATCATTTTATTTAGGTTTTTCAATGTTAAATTTTAACAGAGAACATACTTAACAATGAACATATCCCCAAATAATTTAGGATTAGATGACTTACTTCATCTAATTTTACTGTTAGCATAATAGTTTAATTATTAAAATCTAGATAATAATAATTAAGTTATTATTTGTGATTTAAAAAAATTTTTTGACCTTCACCATTTATATTTAACTGCTTTTTCTCTTCAGACTTCACAGCTGTGTCATGTTACAACTGCATATATAAAAAATTAATTTCTTCTTGCTTGTTCATTTCCTCTTAGAATCCAATATCATTAATCATTCACTGTTGTTGACACTTAAAGTCAATTTATATTTTAGATTACCTATTACTTATAAAAGTAGTGATGGCTGTTTATATAATGAGTGAAACCTTTTATTCCAAATATATTTTAATTTTATAAAGTACAATTTATTTATACATCAGAGTCTCAGATATTTAAGTCAAGTGAGTACATTATGTATAAATTAAATATGTGTGAATCTTTTTCATATTAACTGGTTGTATCATTAACCGGACTTCAGTCACTTGGAGAAACTTGTTAGGAAATTAAAAGGCAGAGTACAAAGTAAGAAAATTATTTACAACACATAGACAAAGGGTTAATGTCCTTGCAGTATAAAGAAGTCTTGTGAATTAGTAAGAAAAAACAAGCATCTTTGTCAAAAACAGGCAAAGGAAAGGAAAATAGAAATCCACAAAAGTATAAATACGAACTAAAGAAATTTAAGTTTAAAGCAACATCTAACAGATGAGAATTCAGCAAGCTATTATTAATACAATTTTAATGGTAATACTTGATGTTGTGATGTTGTGGAAGCTGGAGAGAAATAGTCTCCTGTACCTTCGGCAGAGATATATACTGATGCAAGTTTCTACAGTATAATTTGGCATCAAAAGCCTGTGAAAAGGGATGGTTGTACATAAAGATTTTTGTCATAGAACTTTTTATAAAAACAAAAAATTGGAAACAACTAAATGTTTATTAGATGATGAGTTAAATTATAAATATCTATGTAATGTAGCCAGTTTTTTAAACTTAGATTGCTAAAGTGTATTCAGAAGTGTCTTTGATTTCCTTGGGGGTACTTTGAGGACCACTGGGAGAAGGGGAGGCTGAACTTCATTCTGCTCAACCAGAGCAGCTTTGTCCCTGTTTTTTAATATAGAAGTTTCAAAAAAATGAGAGTATGCCTGGAGAAAGTGTGGGAAGGGGAGCATTTGGCTGCTAAAAAAAACAGCCTCGAAGTGTTCAATACAAAGGAAAAATATTTAGTGACCTTGCCAAATGAAAAGTAGTAGAGTATAAAACATTGGGTATAGTTGGGTCTCAATGTTTAAAAAAAATATCTCCATCTGTCTATGCATATGAGAAAATGGAGGTTTATGGTAATAAATTAGGTAACAAAATCATTAAAAAATGGCAACAGTGATATGATGGGATTTCAGGTGATTTTTATCCTGTTTTGTTTTCTTTTTATAAGTATTTATTATTAGTTAAGCCATGGTTCAGGATCCCAGGTTGAGGATCACCATGTACCTTCTCCCGCCTTCACACCACTGGGAGAAAGATGGAGGACAGACGAAAGGTGGAGTAGAGCTGGTTCAGATCTTGACAGGAAATGTGCCTTCTGGTTGGTGGTCATCCTAGGTTGACACCCAGGATAAGGGGCAGAGGGACTTGTACACACACTGGTACCATTCACACGTGGAGACACCACCCCCTTTATCAGTCATTATCTTCTCACAGTGGTGGAAGTCCACGTGGTTCTGCCAGCAGTTCCTGGTCTGGTTCTGGTTGGGGAAGTGGCTCTCAGAAGGGGCAGTCCAATAGTTCTTGATTTTGGTCTTGATTTCTTCTGCCATGGTGCTGACTCCTAAAGACACCCCTGGAACAGCTCACAGCTCAATGTCTACCCTCTGTTTTTCTTATCTATATTTTATAAAATGAACAGGTGCTATGTATGATGAGGTAGAAAAAAGCAATAGCAATTACTTATAAATACTTTTAAAATGCTATCACATTTACATGCAAAGTCCCCTTTTAATATTGATGTGGTCTAAGTTTAAGATTTTCTATATGCCAGCCACTGTTTTAAGCAGTTGACATATATTAACTCATCTAATTATTATAACAACCCTAGTTAGGTATTATTAATATATACAGAACTTAAATAATGTGACCAAAGTCATGCTGCTGATTCATTCTACCTTGATACATTACCTCTTGGTTACAAAGAATTCCATCTTGTTAAACCCCAGCTCATATTACCAATTCCCATAAACTTCAAGAATAGTTTATAAGTGCTAGATGTGAAAACATATATAGATATATTGCATGTTTGTATATATTTTGTATTTTGTTTGTATTTTCAGATTTTTTTTAAATCTCATCCTGTTAGAAGCCTTTGACTTACTATAACTTCACTCATTGCCACCATCATATGCAGATAGGAAACAAAAGGATCTTCTAAGTTGATCAGATGCTCATGCTTATTAAAACATTTTAGTGTTACTTGGGTGGCTCAGTCAGCTAAGTGTCAACTCTTGAATTAGGCTCAGGTCATGATCTCAGGGTTGTGAGATTGAGTCCCATATGGGGCTCTGCACTGGGCATGGAGCCTGCTTAGGATTCTTTCTCTCCCCCACCCTTTGTCCCTCCCTCCCCTCCCTATCTAAAAAAAGAAAAATAAATAAACACCTTTAAAAAAAAAAAAAGCACAACATTTTAGAAACCTGTTTGTGATCGCCCTAGCCCTGAGTTACTGTTTGTTTTTAGACAAGCTGAGCACCACACACATACAGACATGTACAATGTCTACATGCTGGGTGTCTGGAACATATACAAATCATTCGCCCTTGGAACATACACAGATCACGGGTTTTTATACTTGAAGATGGCATTTCTTTTGGTATTATTTCCTGGTCCAGACTTCCCACTGTCACCAAGATTTATGCTTGACTTATTTATGGTAGTAACAGATTGTGTTGAGCCATCCACATATTCTTTTCTCTGTGACCCTTTGGGCCTTCACAGAGCTAGGTAAAAGCTAGGAGAGAACTGAGTGCATTTAGAGACCAATAATCCCTATGTAATGTGCTTTTTTCAACAGCAGATAGTTCGTTTACGAAATACTATTTAGGTTTGATGAGGGTTAGAAAGATTCTGAGGGAAAAGGGTCGTGTAAGAGAAAGGAAAAATTATTAGCAAAGGTAATGAAGTATGTTGAACAAATGGATGGAGAATGCAGGAGAAAATGAATACAGGGAAGTGTGCTAATGAAAATATACAAATTAAAACAGTGTTACTAAAAGGTGATGACTTAATCAGGGAAATATTATGATATCCCTATGAGTAAAATGAGCCCTTCTCCACATTTTTCTTGATGTTAAAAAATCCATATCCGTAGCTGAAAGATAATTTTTAGACAAGTTTTTAAGTATTAGAAAATCCATATGTAGCACACAAATCCATATGTAATCATAAATTAATGAAGCCCTTGCCTAAAACTACATGTGTTTCTTTTCTCTTTGGTTGTATAATTTGTAGTAATGTAAAAATTGTTATTTGGTGTAGCTGGGACCTTGCCTTACATGTATCCAGTGATTCATCCGGTGAAAGAATTAGAGCTGAGTTGTGGAACTTGTTTCATGCCTGGAAAGATCCCCTGGGGCTTTGTGACCCTTCTGTGATCATTGGAGCAGGCTGGGCACTTCAAGAGATTCTCTGATTTTTTTAGAGGTGGAGGGTTTGTTCATTCTTCGCCCAACTTTGCACCCGCCATAAAGGTTTTCTCCCTTGGCATATAACATCCTGCTCTCTGATACATAGATTGAAAGATGGAGGTAGTCATGGAGTTAATAAAAACGTTTCAAAATAATGTAATATCTCATAGTCATTACTCTATGTTAATTATTTTACATTGATAGGACTGAACAGTATAGAGATGTAGTCTATTTTCAAACCTTCTTTGCAAAGTACTTCTCAGATCTTTATAACATAACTCTAGGACTGTCTATCCAAGATGGTAGTCACTATTCAGTGTGGCTATTGAAATTTAAATTTATAAGAATTAAGCAAAATATTTGGGTCCTCAGTTGCAGTAGCAGTATCTTAAGTGCTCATTAGTTACACATGGTTACTTATTAGGTATCACCGTGGACAGTGCAAATGTAGATTTCTCTCCATTGCATAAAATTCTATTGGTCTGTACTCATTTAGAGGAGATATATATACATATGTATATATGTCTTTTGAGGAGGTCATTGATGTTGCCTCACCCATGTCTTTTAAAGTGTAAGTTTATTGAAGAGAAATAACCGTATTTTTTTCAATTTAGTCAGAGGTGGTTCTTCCAGCTTTGACAGTATATTATAATGACAGTGGATTTGAAAGTTAGCTAACTTTGCTATGAGGAAAGCTTCATTCAAGTTAATCAGTTATAGAGATTTACTGTGTTAATCAGTAAAATATTTTAAAGTTGGGCTTCTGGAAGATAGCATTATGTAGGTAGTGAAAAAGAACACTTACTTTCAATACAGGAAATGTGATCTTCTCCCAACTTTGCCACTAACTCTCTGTAAGACTTTGGGCATTTTCCCTCCATGACTGACTTATTTTAAAACTGGAAATATATCTTATAACTGGAAATTTATAATTGGAAATACTTTCTTTTAAGATTATTTATTTTAGAGAGAGAGCATGGGGGTTGGGGAGGGGCAGAGGGAGAGAGAATCCCAAGCAGACTCCCCAGTGTGTGTGGAGCCTGATGCAGGGATCAATCTCACAACCCTGAGATCACAATCTTGAGCCAAAACCAAGAGTCGGACATAACCAACTGAGCCACCCAGATGCCCCTGGAAATATTTTCTGACCCCCTTCACTCATTTCATCCATCCCCACCCCTGCCTCTGGCAAGTACTAGTCTCTTCTCTGTTATCTGTGGTCTTGGGGTTTTGTTTGTTTGCTTTTTAAGATTCCACATGTGAGATCACCACATTTATCTTTTCTTTTTTTTTTAAAGATTTTATTTACTTATTTGACAGAGATAGAGACAGCCAGTGAGAGAGGGAACACAAGCAGGGGGAGTGGGAGAGGAAGAAGCAGACTCATAGCAGAGGAGCCTGATGCGGGGCTCGATCCCACAACGCCGGGATCATGCCCTGAGCCGAAAGCAGACGCTTAACCGCTGTACCACCCAGGCACCCCCACATTTATCTTTTCTTATCTGACTTATTTTGCTTAGCATAATGCCCTCAAAGTCCATCCATGTTGTTGCAAATGGCAAGATTTTATTCTTTTTTTGTGACTCAATAATAATCCTATATATATATTATATATTATACCATATATATATAAATATATAATGTGTGTCCCATTTCCTTTATACATTCATTTGTTGATAGACACTTAGGTTGTTTCCTTATCTTTGCTATTGTAAATAATGTTGTAGTAAACATGAGGGTGCGTATATCTTTTTGAATTAGTGTTTTCGTTTTTTTCTGATAAATACCCAGAAGTAGAATCTCTGGATCATATGGTAAGTGTATTTAAAAATTTTTGAGGAACCTCCATACTATTTTCCATAGTGGTTGCAGCTATTTACATTCCCTCCAACAATGCACACGGGTTCCCTTTTTTCCACATCCTTGCCAACACTTGTTATCTCTTGTCTTTTGGATACAGCCATTCTAACAGGTATGAGGTGATATTTCATTGTTGTATTGATTTGCACTTCCCTGATGATGAGTGATGTTAAACATCTTTTCATGTATCTCTTGGCCATCTGTATGTCTTCTTGGAAAAATGTCTATTCAGATCTCTGTCCGTTTTTCAATCAGATTTTTTTTGCAGCTGAGTTTTATGAATTCCTTGTTTATGTTGGATATTACCCCTTGTCAGATATATGATTTGCAAATATTTTTTCCCATTCAGTAGGTTGCCATTTCATTTTGTTGATTTTTTGTTTTTGTTTTTGGGATGTGTGTGTGTGTGTGTTGGTATGAAGAAGCTTTTTAGTTTGATATAATCTCATTTATTTTTACTTTTGTTGCCTTAAGACTTTGGGCATTTAATTTCCCAAAGTTAATTTGGGATTTAATTTCTTTATCTCTAAATTGTAGGTTTAAATAAAATATTTTTTAAAAGTCTTGTTGTAACAGTTAATTGCTATTACTTTTTTTTTCTGACACAAATTTTACAAAACACCTATGGTTTTGAATGGAAGGGATAATACAAAAAGAAAGAGAAGGTATGATGCTGCTGCTAAGAGAAACCTACCCTTGTACATAATTATTTTAAGCTAGCATTTAGCAACTGCTACCAAGGAATATGAGGATTCTGTTGGTCTTACGTTGTATCAGCTTATCATAAAGTACTGCTTTCATCATGTTCATTCCTTCTCTGTAAAGACCTTGAATAGCTTTGGGGTCATGCAGATCTGAATTTAGATATCATTTCCTCTGATCACTAGCTCTGTGACATTGAGTGAGTTACATAACCTGTCTGCCTCAGTTGGATGGTTGAAATGATGTGTTATCATGATCTTCTAGAGCTTGCATCCAGTTCAGAGGGATAAACACAATATTACAGTAATGGGTTGAAAAGTTTGTTATAGATGTGTACTGCATATTATAAAAACAGAAAAGAAGGATATTTAACTGAGACCTGGCCATGGTAGAGAAGGAAGAGAAGAGAGTAGTGGAAGGGTGTATTCCAGGGAGAATGAGTAGTACGCACAGAGACCCTGGTATGTGAGGTCTACAGCTAAAACATAGAGAAAAGTAGAAGAGTATGGTAAGAATTAAGCCTGGGAATATAGGGAAAGGCTAGAAAATAAAGGATTCAGAGTTTAAACTTCATGCAGAGCACTGTGGGATCACACTGAAAACTTTAAAGCCTGTATTTATGAACAGAGTAATGTGAACATACGGGGAGAGAAGGAGCAAATCTTTGCTACAGGACGTTCACTCTAGCAGCAATCTAGAGAATGGATTAAAAGCAAAGAGATCATAGGAAGCTATTTTTTTCCAGTTTAAGTGAGAAATAATGAAGAATTTTATTAGGAAAATGAAAGGAAGGGAGCAGTTTCTATACCTGTTAAGGAAGTAAAATCAGTATTAATTAATTGGTTCACGTGGGGTTGAGGAAGATGGAGATTTCTGTCTCAAGTAACAGAGTGGATGACGGTGACTTTTCACTGGGTAAGGAATACATTAAGAAGAGTTGACTGGTGAGGTAATATATGTATTTAGGAAGCTACACTTTGAGGCCAAACTGCCTGGTTTAATATCCTGGCTTTCCCCTTCACTAGCTTTGTGGCCAAGGGTGTGTTACTTAGTCTCTTGTACCTTAATTTCCTTCATTAGCTTCATTAAAAAAATTTGCTATTGAAGTATAGTTGACACGCAGTGTTATATTTCAAGTGCACAGAATAGTGATTCGACAATTCCGTACTTTATTTAGTGCTCACCATATTTATAGTCACCGTACAACATTATTACCATGTTATTAACTCTATTCCCCATGCTATACTTTTCATCTCTGGAACTTATTTATTTTACAACTGGAAGTTGGTGCCTTTAATCCCCTTCACCTATTTCATTAGCTTTTTACATGAGTTGATGTGTGTGAAATGCTTAGAATAATTTCTGGCACGTAAGCATGGTATGTGTTTACCAGTAATAGCAGAGGATATGGGCTAGTTCACTTTTAGACATGAGGGAGAGTCATATGGAAATATGTTAAATGCAGTTAAATATATGAGACTAGAGCCCAGTAGAGAAGTCTGGGCTGGAAATACCATAATGGAAGTTATATAAGTAGTAGTTGAAAAGGGAATATGGAAAATATCCCAAGGAGGGACATCTGGGTGGCTCAGTCGGTTAAGCATCTGCCTTAGCTCAGGTCATGATCCCAGGGTCCTGGGATTGAGCCCTGCATTGGGCTCCCGGCTCAGTGGGGGGTCTACTTCTCCCTCCCCCCTGCCACTGCTAATGCTCTCTCTCGCTCTCAAACAAATAAAATCTTTAAAAAAAAAAAAAAGAAAGAAAGAAAGAGAGAAAGAAAGAAAAGAAAATATCCCAAAGGAGGATATAGTGAAAGGCCAAGATGGAACATTAGGGAACAATGATAATTTAAAGTCAAGGAAGACGACCTTTTAAATATAACTAAGGGAGAGTGAGTAGAGGCATAAGAAAGAAGATTAGGTCTTAGGGTCCCAAAAGCAGTGAAAGACTGATTAATGTCAAGCACTATAAAGCTGACAAATATGGTAAGACCAAGGAGTCCTCTGGATTTGCACCAAAGAAGCCAAAGTTTGACCTTAGAGCATTTCTTTAGAGTTTGGTATAGAAGTCATTTTACCAAGGACTGAGGAATAAATGGATCAGGAGGCAATAGAAATGATGAGTTTAGATCTCACTCTCTCTGATTTTGTTTTTTAAATTTAGTTTTATCAAAGTAATAGTTAAAAAAATCAAATAGTTTAAAAAATCCAACAGTCCTATAAGGCTTAGAAAGAGAAAAGGAAAAGCAATTCAACGTCCGTTTCCTCTCCATCTCTACTTTCTTTTTATACAGGAAGCCAAAGGAAAAGTGTCTAGCTGTGTCTTCTGGTATTTACTGCTGTATTTCATAAACTACTAGGTATTTACCCAAAGAATACAAAAATACTAATTCAAAGGGATACATGCACCCTGATGTTTATAGCAGCATTAGCTACAATAACCAAACTATGGAAACAGCCCGAGTCTCCATCAACTGATGAATGGATAAAGATGTGGTTTATATATACAATGGAATATGACTCAACCATAAAAAAGAATGAACTCTTGCCATTTGCAGTAATAGGGATGGAGCTAGAGAATACAGTGCTAAGCAAAATAAGTCAGTCAAAGAAAGATATACCATATGATTTCACTCATATGTAGAATTTAAGAAACAAAGCAAATAAGCAAAGGCAATAAAGAGAGAAGATAGAGAGGCAAACCAAGAAACAGATTCTTAACTATAGAGAACAATGGTTACAGACGGGAGGTGGATGGGGAGATAAGTTAAATAGGAGATGGGGTTTAAGGAGTGGGCTTGCAATGAGCACAGGGTGATGTATGGAAGTGTTAAATTACTATAGTGTACACCTGAAACTAATATAATACTGTATGTTAACTAACTGGAATTAAAAACTTAAAAAAAAGAAAAAGAAAATGAAGATTTACATCTTTTATACCACCTCTTCCCTTATTCTTAAAAGTTCACAATTTTTGGTTAAATTAATATTTAGTACTTTATTATAGCTACATGCATGTTTACAGAGAAATCACAGTATACTGTGATTTCTTTTCCTTTTTTTTTTTTTTTAAAGATTTTATTTATTTATTTGACAGAGAGAGACAGCCAGCGAGAGAGGGAACACAAGCAGGGGGAGTGCAAGAGGAAGAAGCAGGCTTCTAGCAGAGGAGCCTGATGTGGGGCTCGATCCCAGAGCACCGGGATCACTCCCTGAGCCGAAGGCAAATGCCTAACGACTGCGCCACCCAGGCGCCCCTCTTTTCCTTTTTTTAAAAACAGCTTTTAGGGGTGCCTTCGTAGCTCAGTTGGCTGGGCATCCGACTATTGGTTTTGGCTCAGGTGTTATGGTCTGTGGGTGGTGGGATTGAGCTCCAAGTCAGGTTCAGTGCTAAGCGTGGAGTCAGCTTGGCATTCTCTCCTATTCCCTCTCCCTGTCCCTATACCCTCCCCCACCCTGCATATGTACATGCTCTCTCTTAAATAAATAAATAAAATCTTAAAAAGTAATAAAAAATAAATAAAACAGGTTTTAGAGTCGATCATCACCATTTATTTATTTATTTATTTATTTATTTATTTATTTATTTTTGCTCAATTTTCTATGTATGTTATCATCAGCATGTTCCCAAAATTCTCAGCAGAACCGAAAAGCTGCTCAGTAGCTTCAGACTTCTCAGATCATCCGCCAATTTCCTTTTTCCTTTTTTTCCCGTGTTGCATCTCTCCTAGAGCTCGCTACATTCTTGCTCCATTCTAAACTTTGTTGTTCTTTGCAGATCTGCTGGATAGCTGTTGTACCCATGCTTTCCTTTACTCTCGTCTTGGGAATTTGCTTCTTTACTATTTTTCGATCTTATGTTTTCATCTTTCTTGGTTTTTCTCCCTGTCTTGATGGAGCATCTCCTGAAAGTGCTTCTAAGGAAAAGGAATACTAAGGAGGTAAAGTTTTCAAGACTCTGTGATAGTTTGGCTAGGTATACAATTCATATAGAAACGCTTTTTCATCAGGTTTGAAAATATTTTTCTATTATCTTCTAATGTTCATTGTTGCTTTGAGAAGTCAGATTCTATCCTGGTTCTTACTCATTTTCATAAGAACCCCCCGCACACACACACTTTTTTTTCGTTCTCCTCAGAAGCTTTTAGGTCTCCTTTCCCCCACAAAACCTTAGTTGTTCTGAGGTTTTACAGTGATGTGCAGGGTTTTCAAATTGATTTTTTTAAATGACTTGATCTTTTCAATGTGAGAACTTGTGTCCTTCTCTTCTTAGAACTGTTCTCAATAAAGCCTTCTCCTTCCTTAATTCTTTAACTCCTACTGGTGAATGCTGTATTTTGTTTTAAGCCTTTCTCTCTGTTATCATTTTTGCTTTGTGCTCTTTTGGGAATGTGCAGTCAATTTTCTAACACTTCTATTGAGTTTTTTCTAATCATATATTTAATTTTCAAGAGCTCTTTCTTGTTTTTAGGAGAATCCAGAATGATTTCATGGATGCAATATAATCTTATCTGTCTGAAGATGTTAATTGCAGTTTCTAAGATTTCTTCTCCCTACACTGTCTTATTTTCTCCAGGCTCTTTTTCTTTTTGCTTGTTTTGGCTCTTCAGTTTGACATGTCTGGTGATTCTTGGCTGTCCAGTTTTAAGAGTGAACGAGATATTTTATTATGTGACAGTTTTACTAAAATGCATAGCCATTGCATAGCATGGATTGCCATCCAGCATAATTTTCCTTCCACTTACCAACCTGTAAGATAATGTCAGATATTTTAAGTTTTGGATATGGCCTCAACTCACTTCTAGATTCTTTTTTCTGTACCACTCAGGACAGTCTAGGTTATGTTTGACAATAAACAATCTCAAATTTTTTTTTTAAAGATTTTATTTATTTATTTGACAGAGATAGAGACAGTCAGCAAGAGAGGGAACACAAGCAGGGGGAGTGGGAGAGGAAGAAGCAGGCTCATAGCCAAGGAGCCTGATATGGGGCTTGATCCCATAACGCCGGGATCACGCCCTGAGCCGAAGGCAGACGCTTAACCGCTGTGCCACCCAGGCGCCCCAACAATCTCAAATTTTTGATAGCATACATAGTGAAATTTTTATCTCTCTCAAACTACATATACAATGTGGTCTGCAGTACGTAGCCCATGGTTCTCATTTCAGGACTTAGACAAATGGAGGTTCCATTATGAAACTTGCTTCTAGAATTGTTGAGGCAGGAAAGGGGAATATGGCAGATTGTGTGCTATTTCTAAAAGCTTCTACAGAAAAATGCCCACACCATTTATACTCACATTTCATTAGCCAAAGCAAGTCACATGGCCATGCCTAATTTAAAATGCAGTAGTAGGGTGCAAGCCCACTGTTTGCGCCAAAGGGCTACCACAATGGCATTCCACTTACGTATGTTCTATAATTTCTTTATGCTGTTATTATTTAAATAAATTTTATAATATTTGTATCTTCCAAGAATAAGAAGTCTAAGTTCCCTTCCATCTTCAACACTCTGGCTGTATGACTTAGAAACTGCCACTCACCCCTTACAACTTGTTGAAAATTACTGTATTCAATAAATATAGTAAAAATAAAAACATTAATATTCCTTATAAGATGGGAGCTATTTTTCTCAATAGCGGTTTCTTTTAAATAAAAAAAGACTCAGTTGCTTGACAGAAGTGTAAGACATTTTTGTTTCTGTGTTGAATCACTGGCAGTATTGAATAAGTACTTGTATTCTTGAATTATAAATGTCTACTTGGGAGGTTTTAAATGACCAGATACATCAGCTATCTTAAATAGTATTTCTTGGTTGAAAATGAACATGATATTGTAAGTATATTTTTTAAGAATTATAAGTTATTCTGTGTTGTCATTACAAAAATACTTCAAATATGTCAGTACCTTTTTGGCAGATAAAATTTCAGATGCATGTATTTTATTCTGTGCTTTGTGTTCAAACTTTATTGGTGACATCATCTTTGTAACAAGCCTAGTAACAGTGTAAAACCACATTGCTAAATCAGTAAGCTTTTTCCCTGTCCTTACTTCTTTTCCCTCTTATTCAATTCAGTAGGTTATTTTTTTTGTTGTTTTTTGGGGGGTTTTTTTGGTAGTAGGTTATTTTAAATCATATAATTTTATATTCCAAATCACCAAGTTGTTCAGTTTACACTAAAAATAAATTTTTGTTTTCATTTTTTGTATTTGAAAATGACATTGTCTCTTGTCAGCAATCATATAAACACTTTGCTGAAATTCATTATTTGAAGCACATGTATGAAACATTTTTATTTTCAAAAAGAAGAACCATAACATCAAATAATGTCATATTTACTTGCTCTTCTGTGATGATCGTATCCGAAAATTTGGGGACTGTCCACATAGTAGAAACAAGTAAAGAATTCCTTGTTGTTATTGTAATGGAACTTGTTTTATCCTGCGTTTAATTCCTCGACACATTTTTTATTTTTATTTTTATTATTTTTTAAAGATTTTATTTATTTATTTGACAGAGAGAGAGAGCACAAGTAGGGGGAGCAGCAGGCAGAGGGAGAGGGAGAAGCAGGCTCCCTGCTGAGCAGGGAGCCCAATGCGGGGCTCCATCGGAGGACTCCGGGATCATGATCTGTGCCAAAGGCAGACCCTTAACGACAGAGCCACCCATGCGCCCCTCAACACATTTCTTTAAATGTCCTGCTTTTAGGCAAGAAATAGAAAACTCTAGCTTTAAAGGTAGTTATTTTCATTTCACATACACTGATAATTCAGCTAAGAACTCTCAAAGTGTTATAACAAAGCATGTTATGTGTTCACTTGTTATTAAAGAACTGACAATTATATTATGTGCCTGGGTCTTGCTACATTTGTGTATGTAACATGTGCCCTAGTAGTAACTGCACTTGTTTTTTGTTTTTTGTTTTTGTAAGTGGCCATGAACAAGCTGAAAGCTTTAATGAAAGAGCAATACAGAACTATACTATTGTCCTATAAATCAAAAGCAGGAGTGTTAATACACTCACTGAAAGATAGCAGTAGAAGCTTCTGAAATCTGCACACACACATGAAATTTGTAAACCTCGTGGTGCCAAGTAACATTATGGTTACGTACTCCAATTCAAACTGACTTAATTAAGAGTATAATATGACTGTTTTCTGTTACAGATTTTAAGGCACTTTAAAAATACACTTAAAAGTAAAAATTCAGATAAATTTTGGGATCACCGAAGCATTTCTCTGAACTCCAGAGTTTTAAATTTGTAAAAAATTTAGTGTAGGGGTGCCTGGGTGGCTCAGTCAGTTGAGCATCCAACTCTTGATCTTGGCTTAGGTCTTGATCTTAGAGTTGTGAGTTCAAGGCTTGTATTGGACTCCATGCTGGGTGTGGAGCCTCCTTAAAAAATCTTTCTTTCATAGGGCTTCAGATGAGGGGCAAGCAGCATCAGTTGTGGATAGCTGATTTGGTGTTCTGTTTTGTTTTTGTTTTTGTTTTTCCATTGGATAAAGCCAAAAAGATAAGTTCGAAATCTTTATATGTGCCATTTGAAAGGTTCCTTTTTTTGCCAGCTCTAAAGGGAAAGTAGACCCACTTCTCATTGATTCATCTTCCCTTTACTTATCCCCATCACCGATCATTGTAATAAAGAGTGAATATCATACTGTCCTCAAAGCCAAATCAGCCCCAAACAGAAGGTAGAAATTATCTGGGAGGAAAGAATCAAGTATAACTCCTCAGAAAATATGCTTAAAAGGAAAGCAAGATCTCTATCTCAGCCGTTGCTTTAGTTTCATGATCTATGTTCCCATGTGTTATTCCCTAAATTACCTTCCTGCTGCCCTTCTTATTCAGGCATCAGCCCAGCATTCCAGAGTATACAGTCTGAAACTAATTCTGCAAATTCTCTCTGCAGATGAGTATAAAAATTTTATTCATTTTTCTTAGTCCCATTCATGTGCATTTATTACTTCTTATTCACTTCTCTCAGTTTCCCCCACCCCACCATTTGCCTTCTCCCCTTTTCTAATTATATAAGTAATATAAAATGTCAGATTGTAAGTCACTAGAGTATTTGATTTTCTGAAATTTGTTGGTAATGTCCAGTATAATAACATGTACACATTGTTCTTACTAGATACTTTATAAATATAATAGTGATAACTTCAATTTCCTTTTATTACTTTCTTAAAAATTGAAGAACGCCAAGATATTTCTCACCCATAAAGTATCTCTGTCAAAGATGTATTTTTACAATATTTTTTTTTAATTTGAAACAAAGAAGTTGATAGAATTTTAACAGTGAACACCATTATATCCAACATCTAGATTGTATAATTAACGTTTTCCTATACTTGTTTTTTCACATAACTCTACCTCTGTTATGTCTCTGTGGATCCATTGATCTATCTTTTCGATGCATTTCAAAAGAAGTTACAGACATCAATATACTCCCCCCTAAATCTTTCATCATGCATATCATTAACTAGAATTCAATATCTTTTGAGGTGAAATTGATATATGATGAAATGCACAAATTTTGAGTGTACCTTTCAATAACTTTGACAAATCTCTATACTTTTGTAACCTGAACCATTCTTAAGACCTTGAATATTACCACTCCAGAAAAATTCTGCGTGTCCCTCCTCAGTCAGTCCACACACCCCCCCCACAGGCAACAACTATTCTAAATGTTTTTCCTACATAGGTTAGATTTGTGTGTTCTAGAAATTCAAACAAATGGAATATGCAGTCTGTACTCCTTGTATAAAGCTGCTTTCAACTCGGTATTGTTGGAAGACAATTTTCCCTAGCTCTCTCAGATTGCTGCATGTCTTGTGACTGAGGCAATGGCTCTCCTTTGTTCCGGGCTACCTTTTCAAGGATGTTTATACAGCAAACTGCCTTGGAACATAGAGATAGTGTTTCCTTCCAGAGTAAAGGGCAAGCATGCTTAGTGCCCATTATGAAAAATTCAGCTTCCCTAAGCTCAGTGTTCCTCTCTTGTAATGCAACACACCATGTGTAGGTTTCATTTGACCTTCTTCCTATCACCCTGTGGGAATAAGGACTTGGTAGAACCAGCACAAAAGTGCTGATTACTTGTTACTGTTATTGCTCTAATAAACTGTCCTTTGTCTCTGACTCTGTAGTACTGTGCTTTCTACCAGCATCTGTGAAATTCTAGCAGACTAAGTTTTCACCTTGCATTTGAGGTAAAAATCAAAGACCCTTTACAGTTTTTGAGAAGTATTGTGATATGTATACCAGTAATTCATTCCTTTTCTTTACTCAGTAGTATTCTATTGTATGTACACAGCGCAATTTATTTCTGTTTTATTACTGAAGGCTAACCTGTTTTTATCTTTTAGCTACTATGGATGAACCTGTTATAAATGTTTACCTACAAGTCTTTGAGTGGATGTGTGTTTTCATTTCTCTTGGATAAATAACGAAGAGTGAAATACTGGGGGGTGCCTGTGTAGCACAGTGGTTAAGCATCTGCCTTCAGCTCAGGGTGTGATCCCAGCGTTCTGGGTTCGAACCTCACATCAGGCTCCTCCACTAAGAGCCTGCTTCTTCCTCTCCCACTCCCCTTGCTAGTGTTCCCTCTCTTGCTGGCTGTCTCTCTCTGTCGAATAAATAAATAAAATCTTTAAAAAAAAAAAGAGTGAAATGCTGGGTCATAGGACAGGTATATATTTAATTCTGGTAGAAATTGTAGAAATTGAACTTAATCCAAAGAAGATCTGCCATTTTACCTTGCTAGCAGCAATGTATGAGAGTTCTAGTTGTTCTGTAAAATACTGACTCCAATTCAAATTTGTGAATTTTATTCTCACATCACCAAGCAAATTCTCTGATACCACCTAAATGTCCTACAATCTACAGTTCAACTCAATTCTGACACTATCAGCCAGGAGTTATTATCAAGTCCCACAGGTTAAGGGATCTTAGTACCAGACTGCCCCGCCTACTTTAGACAGCAGTCCCAAGTCCAATTTGTCACCTGTGCTTCTGAGCTGATGGCTATAGATCAAGGTTCCAATGACCTCCTCCTAGGGTTTAATTTGCTAGAGCTGCTCATAGAACACAGAGAAACATTTTATTTACTAGATCACTGGTTTATTATAAAAGGACATAACCTAGGAATAGGCAGATGAAAGGGATGCAAAGGGCAAGGTATGTGGGAAGGGCATGGAGTATCTATGCCCTCTCTAGACACATGACTCTCCCAGCACCTCCACATGTTCACCAACCCAGAAGCTCCCCAAACCGGACTTTTAAGGTTTTTATGGAGGTTTCATTACAAAACCTACTACACTGACCTACAATACCTACATTGACTATCGGCAGTTAAACTCAATCTCTAGCCCCCTCTCCACTCCCCGGAGCTGGGAGTGGGGTGTGGGTTGGGGCCCATTATCAACATCCCGTGCTAGAGTGGTACATTTGTTACAATTGATGAACCTACACTGATACATCATAATTACCCTAAAGTCCTTAGTTTATATTATGGTTCCCTCTTGATGTTCTATGGGTTTGGTCAAATATATAATGACATCTATCCATTGTTATGGTATCATACAGACCGTTTTCATTGCCCTAAAAATCCTCCATGCTCTACCTATTTATCCCTCCTCATCTTCCACTCTCTTCAATTCCTAGAAATCGCTAATTTCCTTACTGTCTCCATAGTTTTACCTTTTACAGAAAGTCATATAATTGGAATCATGTAGTATGTAGCCTTTTCAGATTGTCTTCTTTCACTTAGTAATATGCATTTAAGGTTCCTCCAGATCTTTTCAAGGCTTGATAACTCATTTCTTTTTCAGTGATTAGTAATATTCCATTGTTTGGATGTACCACAGTTTAGATATTCATGTACCGAAGGACATCTTGGTTGTTTCCATGTTTTGGCAGTTATGAATAAAGCTGCTATTAATATCCATATCCAAGTTTTTGTGTGGACACAAGGTTTCAGCTCCTTTGAGTAAATAGCAAAGAGCACAGTTGCTGGATCCCATGGTGAGAGTATGTTTGATTTGTTTAGATATTTAAAACTGCCACTTCCAGAGTGACTGTCCCTTTCCGGATTCCTATTAGCAATGAATGAGAGGTCCCGTTGCTACCAGGAACCATACCATATCCTCACCAGTATTTGGTGGTGTCAGTGTTTCAGATTTTGGCCATTCTACTAGGTGTTTAAATTTGCATTTCCCTGATACCATGTAATGTGGAACATCTTTTCTAATGCATAATTGCCATCCATATATCTTCTTTGGTGAGGTGTACATTAGGTCTGTGGCCCATTTTTAAATTGGGTTATTGGTCTTTTTTATTATTGAGTTTTAAGAGTTCTTTGTATATTTTGAAAAACAATTCCTTATCAGATGTGTGTTTTGCAGAGCAAAAGTTTTTAATTTTATTGAAGTCTAGCTTATCAATTATTTCTTTTCTGTTTCATGCCTTTGGGGTTGTATCTGAAAGGTCATCACCGTACCCAGGGTCATTGGGTTTTATCTGGTGGTATTTTCTAAGAGTTTTATAGTTTGTGTTTTAAATTTAAGTCTGGGATTCATGCCGAGTTAATTTTTGTGAAAGACATAAGAACTGCTTGGAATCTTTTTTTTTTTCTTTTTGGCCTGCAGTTGTCAGTTAATCCAGCACCATTTGTTGAGATGTATTTTTAATAAGTAAGATCTAACTGAAATGTATAGTCCTTTCAGTTCCGTGAAACATGAGTAACATTGAAGCTTAGATTTGATAGGGATTTTTAAAAAATTTTTTATGTAGCCATCATGTATCAAGTATCTCTTATTTTCAAAGAGAGGCAGTACAATAAGATGTCCTACAATAAGAATTAATTTCCTACAATTTTTTGTATCAGCTAAGAAGTTTTACAGAATAATTTTTAAGAAGAATTAAAACAAGGAATAAAAGATGAAAATGAATTGAGGAGGCCTATAGCTTCAGTGTTCTAAATCTTAATATTGTGATTATGGTATGAAGGGAACAATAAAATACTCTGTAGAATGCTACACTAAGCATCATGCTATTTTTAAGGGCTTTTTTTGCATTCATCAGATTTGATTTTGGGTCTCTCAGTGTCCTCACCTGAAAGAGAGAAGGTTACAATTATTTTCTCCTCCCTCTTCCTCTTTCCTTTGCTCCCCACCACCCTGATTCTCCTCACCTGCCTCTAATATATTTTGAGTACCTGCTGTGTTTCCGGGATGGTTTTAGGCATGAGGGTTGAAATAAAAAATTATAATATTTCCTTTCAGGAAGTCTGTAGCCTTATAAGAAAACAGACGCATAATAATGCAGTATAATAAGTGTTATGGTGATATATACCATGTATAATTGGAGCACTGGAAAAGTGGTACCTGTATTTGCTCAAGAATGTCATGAAGGGTTTGAAGATGAGATAATGTTTTTTTGTTTTTTTGTTTTGTTTTGTTTTGTTTTTGAGATAATGTTTAAAACAAAACTCACTAATATGCATACATTTGTCAGGTGGGTGTCAGAGGTGGGATTAAGTTGGATCCAATGGGACAACAGGTGAAAGCATTCAGCACAGTGCCTGTTTGTGAATAGGTTCTCAAACCTGTTTGTTGTCTCCTACCTCTCCAATACTTGTGTCAGCAGGTGGAGGCGCAGATCGGATACTTACAAAAATAGTAGAAGCTATTTATTGAAATGCTATTCAGAATGCCAAGCACTGTTTTAGGCATTTTACACTAATTATTTGGAATCGAACAACAACTGTAGTAGATAGTTTTTATTCCTAGAAGATATTATTATCATAGGTTGATTAGGAAACTGGGGCACAAGTTTTTTTTTTTTTTTTTTTTTTTTAATATGTTTGAGGTTATAAATAGAGGATTAGGATTCAAACCCAGTATTCAAATCCAGCTTTAATCCCTGTATGCTTTCCATGATGCCTTTTTAAATGTCATCCCAGTGGTGTTTCCAGTTTTAGTGCTTCCCTTCTCGGTTTTGAAGGACAGGCCAGATGGAGGGACTTTCCGAAGGCTTCCTTTCATATTCAAGAAAAGTAGAAAAATCCCATTTTTTACTCTGGTTATGTGAAATTTAGTGATTTGACTAGGGTTCAACTAGATTTGATCTATTTAGGTAAAGATCAGTAAACATCAACTTCTAGAGTGCCAGCATATGTCTTTTTTTTTTTTTTAATTCTCTTATTTGAGTATACTTGACACTGCTACCATATTTCTTTTATTTTTTTTCCTTAAGGAATTTGAGTTAAGAACTAAAATCTTGCTACTCTTCAATAAATTAAGAAATAATAATAATACATAAAAGGACATTTCAACACTGGCTAAAATATATTGCATTTACATCTACAAAGACAGTGAAGTCACAGATTTTTTTTCAGAAGGGTTATAACGAAGGATAGAGATCTGTGTCTATAACAAAAAGAAGTGGAGACTCACCCAATGGTAAGCAATTTGTCCATGGTTGCACCACACTTTAGTTGTGAAAGCAAGGGTAGATCCTGCTTAGTCTAGTGATCTTTCTGTTGTGTTCTTGTGGGTGTAGGCTTAATTATCCTGGAGTATCTTGACATATAGATCAAAAGTATATAATCTTTAGGAGTCCCAGAATTACTCATGCATGTTGTGTAATACCTCTACAACTGTACATTGTGTAATAATCAATTGCCCTTCACTAATGGTATATTTTTCCACTAATAAATTTAGAGAAGGGGCGCCTGGGTCGAGCCCCACATCAGGCTCTTCCGCTATGAGTCTTCTTCTTCCTCTCCCACTCCCCCTGCTTGTGTTCCCTCTCTCGCTGGCTGTCTCTATCTCTGTCGAATAAATAAAATCTTTAAAAAAAAAATTTAGAGAAAAACGGTCTTTGCCTCATAAAGATATTGAAAAGAAACAATATATTTGAATTTTCATGGAGTTTTTCAGCTCCTTAACCTACTAATATTAACTGTTATTCAGGAATCTTTTTTTTCTTTTTTAACATACCTCTATCACCCAGCTTTATTGGACTGGAATTCTTCTATAATTTAATTTTTTAAAGATTTATTTATTTTATTTTAGAGAGAGACAGAACATGTGAGTATGGGGGGAGGGGCAGAAGGAGGGAGAGAGAGGGAGAGACTCTCAAGCAGACTTCCTCCTGAGCAGGAGCCAGACGCCGGGTTTGATCCCAGGACCCTGAGATCATGACCCAACCCAAAACCAGGAGTCCAACACTTAACCAACTAAGCCACCCAGGCACCCCTACAATTTAATTTTTAATTATATTCTCATTATGCTGTCTTAAAAATGGAGTGAATCATTTAAAGTTGTTGTTGTTGTAGTTAGAGAAAGTCAACTATCAAGATATTTATTGACATGTTCAAGGAATGGTAGTAAAAGAAAAAGAAAAAAGTCAGATTTTTATTTTTAGAGTTGTCTCTCAAGTAACTGAGTTAGATGATCCTTTCTTGGTGAAGCTCTTGGACCAGTCTTGTAAAGATGTTTGTATTACTGTTACATCACTATCCACTTTAACAGTGAATTGTTACATGGGGCAAGTAATAATTTAGAGCAGGTGATATGTATGATTCCTGAAGTGTTTTTGCAAAATCAATTCCTTCTTTCATCTTTCAGGTTAGTTGTAAGAAACTCTTGCTAAGACTGTGATAGTTACCTTGTAACAGGCACCCCCACATAGATTGCTCATATCCCCCACACATCCACAGTATTGCCAAAGAAGTTAAATTTTTTAAAACACACACTCGATCTTCTTACTTCAAAAAGCCAGGGGGGAAAAATCAAGTAGATTTTTATTTTAGAATAAAATGCTTGGGATGGCAATTAAAATTTTCCACTATCTGCTTTAACTGGCATTTTCCAGCCTCATTCTTGGTCACCCCCTTAATAATACCCTTGAACCAAGCTTCTGGTTATCACAGACATATATTAACTATACTGCAGCACAAGGATGTGGTTGAACTGTTAGCTCAGTTTGGATTACTGTCTTGAATCCCCATTAAAATCTCTCTCTTCATGCACTCAAAAATATACATCTCATGTACAAGTTTCAGTAATGCACCCACCCAATATAAGCCTCTCCTTGGTATTTCCCTCAGCTCTGGGCAATTTTCTTATATTTCATTTTTCTTCCTTCATCTTCTTTGTTATCTCTCCTTTTTAGATTAACCCTCTCTACTTCTGAAATATTCTCTCACGTATTTCATTTTGGGGGGTCCATTTATTTTATGTCCTGAGTGATTTTCCAACCTTTTACTTACAACCCACTTGATTTCAGCTATCATTTTTGACTTTATGAGAGTGCATTTTTAATTCTCTGGTTGTGGTTGTTTTGTTTTATTGATGTTATTATATTGTTTCAGATATCTCTGGAAATACTAATTAGATGGTGCATGAAATTTCATTTGTTTCCTCATTTATCTTGATTTTTTTTTTTTTTTTTTTTTTACTATGCTCTATGTTTTGTGATTCTTGGTTGACCCTGCAGATATATGAATGAGGGATAAGAATGAGAGATAGGGGGCGCCTGGGTGGCTCAGTCGTTAAGTGTCTGCCTTCGGCTCAGAGCGTGATCCTGGTGTTCTGGGATCGAGCCCCACATCAGGCCCCTCTGCTGGAAGCCTGCTTCTTCCTTTCCCACTCCCCCTGCTTGTCTCTCTCTCACTGGCTGTCTCTCTCACTGGCTGTCTCTGTGTCAAATAAATAAATAAAATTTAAAAAAAAAAAAAAAGAATGAGAGAGAGGAATGATTGAAAGTTGAGTGGGTAGAGAGATAGCACTTGTACCAACAGACTCTAAATTGCCAGAATAAATAAGGATTTGTGTGTAGGATCCATCATTTCACCAGTTGGCCAGATATTTCCTTCAGTGTCTTAAGAGAACAGCCTTACAATATTTGCATTGGGATAATGTTTGCCTGTTTTAACGAGTGTGGATGGGAATAGGGATGGGAGGATAAAATGGGCATCTAGTCCATTTACAAACCTTCCATTAATCCCCTTGGTGTCAAGCCCACTTCTCTGTCTTGCTCTTCATTGTACATGTTGAGTCTCAACACAATCTCTCTGGGTTCTATTAGGAATATTGGTTTCTACTTCTGCTGTATCCTCTTTTATTAGTTTTTCTAGAGTGTGGCTTCTTCAATTTAATTAATCAGCCAGCTCTCTCTCTCTTTTTTTAAAGTTTGTTGTTTTTAGTAGTCTACACCCAACGTGGGGTTCAAATTCACAACCCCAAGATCAAGGGTACATGCTCTTCCAACTGAGCCAGTCTGGCACTCCAGTCAGCTTCTAACTTCCAGAAATTTCTTGAATTCTGCTTTCTGTTGATGGCACCCCTCTTTTGGGGGGGGGGCAGAGGGAGAGGATCTTTTTTTTTTTTTTTTTTTTTTTAAGGTGGAGGCAGAGGGAGAGGGAGAGAAAATCTTAAGCGGGCTCCACAGCCCAAGACGGGGCTTGATCTCACGACCTGTTCATGACCTGAGTCAAAATTAAGAGTCAGACACAACTGACTGAGCCACCCAGGTGCCCCTATGGCATCTCTCTTATTTCTCTTCTTTCTTGTGAATCTATTTCTTTTTATTATTTTACTGTTATTTTGATGGCTTTTAAAGAATAACATGAGGCATATATTTGATCACCCTGCCTTCTTGAACTGGAAGTCAGCTTAAGCTTCCTAGAGAAGAAAATATACTCCTTCTTCTAAGGAGAACCAAACACAAAACTGTAGCAACGCTTCAGGGCGTTCCCAGGCTAGTTGGAAAGAAATAGCATGTGCAAGAGAGGTAAGTAATCCTCTTACTAACTGGAAGGTTGGGTAGAAGAACTTGACAAACAAAGTATAGCAGTTGGACTGTTCTCATTTTTTTCCGTATTACTGCCATTCTTTGCAAGTCATTTTAAAATGATTGGGAGGAGGAAAGGGAGTATAGTGAGGAAATTGAAAGCCAGTATTTTTCTAATTCTGAAATAAATTTGAGCCACAATGAATTTAAAAATTTGGAATAAAGGGAAATGGGAGAGAAGGAAGGAGGAAGAAGAACATGAATGAAAAGTGTCAGATGAATTAACTTAATATGAACACATTCAAAATTGGCCTGTCCATATTGTAAGTGCCTAATATCTTAGTAGACATGTCAGCAGCTTCTTCTAAATGCTTCTTCTTTCCTTTGTTCATTTATTTATTCAATAACTGTGATTCTTTCCTATAGAGAATAAACTTCTATTTTGTCCAAATAAATGTCAGAGATGACACCAAAGTCTTGCCTTATGAAGGTCTTATGTGTAGTTTAAGGAAAAATCTACATAAATCTGCATTCTTGGTTCACCAGAGGCAGAATTTGATGGATTGTGTGGCGTCTCAGTGAGGGTGATTAGAGAATATGGGTAGAAGAAGGAAGAACAAGGAATGGAGTTAAAGAATAATGCTATTACCATGAAACATTATAATCCTATAAGTATTTTACTCCACACGTACCATACACAGTATCACCTTGACACTAAAAATATGAGAATTTATTTTATGTAGTAAAAGTAGGAGCTGGAAAATTTGACTTTGCATGAGTAATTCACTTAACTCCTTCAAGTTAAATTAACTTTTTTTTTCAAGTGGTAGTTGGATTAAGTAACCCTTAAGGATCTTACTGTTGCTAAGTCTAGAATTCTTTTAAGTACATACTGAATGATATCTATTTTCAGGCATTTCACTAAATAAGCCCTTTGGGAAATACTAAAATATATATCAAAATCCCTGGCTCTCAGGAGAAGATAAAGTCAAAGAGCAAATAAGAAGTAAGACATAAACGAGTATCTGCATTACACAGCAGTGTATCATGAAAACTATATGGAAGAATCAATTAAGTGAAAGAGGAGAGAATTTACTACTTGCAGCAATTGAGGATGATTACATAAAGGATCATTTGAACTGTGTCTGGAATCTTGAGTAAGATTTTGATAGATAGCTCTGACTAGGAGTGTGCATCCCCACCAGCATAAGCTAGAGTGCAGAGATGAGAAAACATAAAGTGTGTTCAGGGAACTACAAGTCAGCCAGCTTTATTAATGGAGGAATTGTGATTTACAGTAATGGGAAAAGAAGAGGAAAGTATAACTAGAAGTAAGATTATGAATGGTCTCAACGTATAGTTTAGGAGAGAGATTGTAGAATGTTGAGACAGGAGACTAGTAGGGTAAGATTTATTCTGAGAGAATGTATGGATATGGAGGATGCTGTGGAGTAGGGCGGAGACTCAATGCTGAAATACCAATGAAGAAACCATGACGGTTATCCAGGTAGGAGAAGGTTAGGGCCTGAAGTAGGGCAGTGGCAATCCAATTAAATGGTTTGGGCAAATGATACCGATTATGAAGTAAGAATTCACAAGATTCAGTGAATGGTTTGGGTATAACTAAGGATTGGAGTCAGTGTGACTGGAAAAATAGAGGCACCTTTAATAAAAAAATGTTGAGTCAAGGGGAGTAGTTGATTTTTGTGAAGAAATAATAGGGAATTGCCCATCTTTACAACAAATCTTTCCCACCTGTGTAGCAGCAATTTTGATATAGTAACAAAGATACAATATTCTCTGTAAATCCCTATCTGTTTCTTGCAAAGTCATTATAATTTCTTAGAGATATTATTGTTTCTTGTCAATGATTCTTGTCAATTAGTATTCATCTAAATTGCCTTATGTATTAATTTGGGAAAGAAGTAATATAAGATAGAATTTTAAAAAATATTCTTTAAGAATACTATGAGGAAGAGCCAGAACTTAGTGGTCCATAAAAGTAGAATTTAACTTTAGATTTGAAGAAGCAATTCACTCATAAATGATACCTATCAAAAATCACAATAATAGAAAATGAAGTACACCCATATACTAGGAACTGTGAGGAAATAAGCGATAGAATTTTTATTATAGGGGTGCCTGGGTGGCTCAGTTGTTAAGCATCTGCCTTCGGCTCAGGTCGTGTTCCCAGTGTTCTGGGATCCAGCCCCACATCCGGCTCCCTGCTCAGCGGGAAGCCTGCTTCTCCCTCTCCCACTCCCCCCCGCTGTGTTCCCTCTCTTCACTGCCTTTCACTCTGTCAAATAAATAAATAAAAATCTTTAAAAAATTTTTTTTATTATAGCAACAAAACTTATGAATGTGTGATAGCTCTAATTAAAACTGTTGTCCCTTCATTCTCTTAATTGCTATAGTTGACTCGTGTATGCTCCACTTCATCTGATTTGATAATCTTCACTTTCTTGAATAGGAAGTGAGAAAGGAAATGAAAGCAAAATAACTATTTATAATTAGTGAAGAGAAAGCTTAGGAGAAAAAAAAAATTGAAAATATTAAATAAATCTTTAAAAACAATAATTTTTTTTTAAATTTTAAAGAGTATAGGCAGTTGTGATTTTTCCCCCTGGCTTCTGCATAGCATCAGACCGCAAAAAAGGTGCTGCCAAATTGCAGACTTCCACATGAAGGATTTTGAAGCATCAGATGACTGGTTAAAAACCCCGTTTTCATATGTCATATTACTTTCACCATGAATAGTCTCCTTTTGTCTTGAATTTTGAAGTGTTGTTTTTATTTCTTCCATATAATTATTTGGTTGTATGTAGTTATTCAGTGCCTTTAGAGTCATGGACTTGGGAGGAATACAGACTTTGTGGTCTGGTATTTCCCTAAATGTGGTTGACAACTGCAGTCGTAAAGAAAGGGCTCTCGGATCTATTTGGTCAGGAAATTGCTAGGTTAAATAAACACAGTCAAACAAGATTTTTATTTAGGTGGCGGAGGGGAGGGGTATAGAATCTCAAAGACTTTAATATGCTAATGTGATTCAACTAAGGAACAAGACAGAGCATTTCACAAACTTATTTGACCACAAAATCCTTTTTTCATGGAGTCTTTCTCAGAATCATTGTGCCATAGAACACCCGTGGGGAAACTCAAATCCCTTAAATTTACGGATAAACAGAAAAGAGATGGAATGGCTCATTCGAAACTGCATAGCTGTTTACTTAAAGAAATGGACTTGACCTAAGGGCTCCCATCATATTTAGTTTTGCTTCCTTTTGCCCCCAAATTCATAAAAGTCTTTGAAAACTAGATGATATTCCAAATTAGACCCATAAAAACCACAAAGGTGTTTTAAGAAATAAAACTAATGATTTAATTATTTTTAGTATTATTTTAGTATTTTGAATTGGCACATTGGTTGTGATGAAGAGTTAGATCAAAAGAGCTAATTAATATTTGTAACCAAGGTGACACTTTTGCAATCAGGAAATTTTTTCCCCCACAAAAATCAAATTATAAAACCTGTTTCCTTTCAAATTATAATAATGTATATATCAACAAACTTCCCCACTTTCCAAAAAAAAAAAAGACTGAAAAAATGTTTGTGATTTGCTGTCTGTTGTGTCAAACCCCCTCTCTATATAAATAAACATGTATCTTTTAAAAACTTATTTACATACATGGCATTATGGTAGATATGCTACTCTTTGCCCTATATATTTTTACTCAACAATATTACATGGGTTTTTTTCACATTAATATGTGTAGATTTTTTAAAAATTATTTGTTTTCTTATTGAAGTATAGTTGACCCACAATGGTACATTAGCTTCAGATGTGCAGCGTAGTGATTGGACAAGTATATACATTATGCTGTCTTCAGCACAAGTGTAGCTACCATCGATACCATACAGTGCTATTACACTATCATTGACTATATTCCCTATGACTTTTCATCCTTGTGATTTATTCTTTCCAAAACTGGAATTGTGTCCCTCCCACTGCCTTTCATCCATTTTGCCCCAACCATCAGTTTGTTCTCTGTAATTATGGATCTATTTCTGCTTTGTTTTGTTTTTTAGATTCCACATATAAGTGAAGTCATACAGTTTCGTCTTTCCTTGTTTGACTCATTTCACTTAGGTTAATACCCTCTAGGTCCATCCATGTCACAAATGGCAAGACGTGTAGATCTTTTAATGGCTCAATAATACTACATTATTATAGCTCTACCGTAATTTGTGTGATCGGTTTCCCTTTGATGGACATTAGGGTAGTTGTAATTTTTTAAACAGACAGTGCTGTAGTGAATTTTGATATAGGTCTTCTGCTTTTGTTTTTGAACCTTTGTGTGTGAGTATGTCTTGAAGTGGAATTGCTGGGTCAAATAATATGCACATTAAAATTTTTGTAAGTATTGCCAAATTGCTTTTAAAAATGGTATTAGTTTATCTCCCATTTCAGCACTGCAACAGGAAATTTGAAGATGGTATAAGTTTTACTGAACTTAGAGAAAAGACTTTATACTATCCATTATAGATAGCAGTGAATATCTTGCTATTGATTTTAATTTTAAAATTTTTAATTAATTAATTAATTTTAAAATTAATTTTAAAGTTAATTTTAAAGTTAATTTTAAAATCATAGAGAAAACTTATAAAGTATTGATAATCATGATCTCTCTTTCTCTCTCCCTCCCCTGTTCTGTACAGAGCAAATTATTCATGGAAGGATTTAGAAGCCTAAAAGAAGGAGAACCAGTGGAATTCACATTTAAAAAATCTTCCAAAGGCCTTGAATCAATACGGGTAACTGGACCTGGTGGGAGCCCCTGTTTAGGAAGCGAAAGAAGACCCAAAGGGAAGACACTACAAAAAAGAAAACCAAAGGGAGATAGGTAATCATTTTACTTTGTCATTTTACTTTGTTAGTTTATGAGTTTATTGTATTTGGGAAAAAATTCTGAAAATTTATTTCATTTTTATTATGTTAATAGTATATAATATAATTATAATGCTATAATAATATAATATAGACTTAATATAGTCTAGCCAAAGTAAATAAAATGCCACCATTGTGTAGTCGAATAAACTTTATCAGAAATATAGGCTATCAGGACACCTGGGTGGCTCAGTCAATTAAGCAGCTGCCTTCTGCTCAGGTCCTGATCCCGGGGTCCTGGGATCCAGTCCCACATCAGGCTCCTTGTTCAGTGGGGAACCTGCTTCTCCCACTGCCGGCACTCCCCCTGCTTGTGCTCTCTCTCTCTCTGACAAATAAAATCTTAAAAAAAAAAAAAAAGGAATATAGGCTGTCTTGCAATTTGAACTCTGCACTATTTCCACCAGATTGTTCTGAGATCACAAATGAGGAGTCAGGGTTCCCAACAGACAGTACTATCCCTCTGTACATCTTAACATCTCACCTGTTTTTTTCAAATGAAAATACCTTGATTGTTTTGTCTGTTTATAAAAGATAACTTATGTATAAAAAATTCAAACTATAAAAATTATTTAAAAGCCAGGAAAAAAATCACTTGAAATCCTAACTGAGATGGGAATCATAATATATATGCAGTATTTTTGAAACTTGTGTTTTTTTCATTTAACAGTATATCAAGGAACGTTTCATATCATTCATTAGCACCTGCATAAATTTCCACTATGTGAATATACCAGAATTTATTTTTTGAATGCACCAGAACTTAAACAAGGCTAAACTAATTTGTTAAATTTAAGCTATTTTGAATATTTTGACCTTATCAGTAGTATCACAGTGAGAATCCATATATGTATGTTTTTGAAAAATTGTCTGATTATATCCTTGGGATAAATATTGAAAAATCTGGATCAAAAACAAGGCATTTAAAAATGTTTGATATCTATTTCCAAACTGTTTTCCAGAAATGGTTAGGCCCAATATACAACCCCTTCAAAAATGAGACTGTTCATTCAATGACGTCATTTTATTTTTAAGATTTTTATTATTTTTTTAAGTAATTTCTGCACCCAACATGAGGTTCAAATTTACAATCTCAAGATCAAGAGTCACACTCTGTACTGACTGAGCCAGCCAGGTTCCCCTTAAATATACATTTTTTAATGTTTTTTCAGTTTTTTCAATTTATTTTATTTATTTTGTTCTTTAAGATTTTATTTATTTATTTGAGAGAGATAAATCACAAGCAGGAGGAGGGGCAGAGGGAGAGGGAGAAGTAGACTCCCCGCTGAGCAGGGAGCCCTACTCGGGGCTTGATCCCAGGATACTGAGATCATGACCAGAACTGAAGGCAGATGCTTAACTGACTGAGTCTCCCAGGTGCTCCTGAATTTTTTTTTAAAGTAGGTTGCATGCCCAATGTGGGGCTTGAACTCAGAACCCTGAGATCAAGAGTCATATGCTCTATCAACTGAGCTAGCCAGGCAACCCTGAATGATGTCATTTTATTTATTTATTTTTTTTTTAAAGATTTTATTTATTTATTTGACAGAGAGAGAGACACAGTTAGCGAGAGAGGGAACACAAGCAGGGGGAGTGGGAGAGGAAGGAGAAGGCTCCCAGCGGAACAGGGAGCCCGATAAAGGGCTCCATCCCAGGACCCCAGGATCACGCCCTGGGCCAAAGGCAGACGCTTAACGACTGAGCCACCCAGGTGCCCCTGAATGATGTCATTTTAAAAATCTTTTCCATGGGGCGCCTGGGTGGCGCAGTCGTTAAGCGTCTGCCTTTGGCTCAGGGCGTGATCCTGGCGTTCTGGGATCAAGCCCCACATCAGGCTTCTCCACTAGGAGCCTGCTTCTTCCTCTCCCACTCCCCCTGCTTGTGTTCCCTCTCTTACTGGCTGTCTCTCTCTGTCAAATAAATAAATAAAATCTTTTTAAAAAATTAAAAAATAGAAAAAATAAAATAAAAATCTTTTCCAAGGTGCTTGGGTGGCTTAGTCGGTTGGGCAGTCTGACTCTTGATTTTGGTTCAGGGTCATGGGATTGAGCCCTGCATCAGGCTCTGTGCTCAGCGGGGACTGTGCTGGAGATTCTCTCTCTCCCTTTCCCCTTCCTTTCCCTCTGCTTGTGCACATGCTTTTTCTCTCTTTCTCTCTCTCAAATAAATAAATCTTAAAAAAAAATCTTTTTCAATGATATAGGTTAAGAGATACAGCTCTTTTTTTCCTTTGCATCCTTTGATTAGATTAGAGGTTGAATATATTTTTATGTCAATTTTCATTTTTTTTCTTCTGTGAATTATATGTTTCTTGTCCTTTGCTCATGTTTCTATCAAGGTGTTCATTTGCTATTATTGATTTGTAAGTTTTCTGTTTAAGAAAGAACTCCATTTTCTTCTTTCCCACTATGAAAAACCCAGTTCTTCCCTATCATTTTTCTTTTGTGTATCTCCTTTACTTTGACACAGCACTTGGTTTCTGACACCAAATGTGTGGAGATTTTACCTCCACACCAAGCAGTTCTCCATAACACCAGCTGGATGTCCTACAATTTAACTCAATTCTGAGGCAGTTCCATTAATGCAGAAAAGAGATAATGGTGGTTCAGGTTGGGATGGTAGCAGTAGAGATGAGGAACAAAAATCCTGACATTGTGAAGGTAGAAACAACAGGATTTACTGTTGGATCAGATGCGGACTGTGAGAGAAAGCGAATATTCAGGATGACTCCAAGGTTTATTTGGCCTGAGCAGACAGAAAGATGGAGGGACCATTTACCAAGAGGGAGAAGACTAGGGAAGGAGCAGGAAATCAGAAGTATGGTCTCGGATATATATAAGCTGGAGATTTAGAGTAGACATCCCAATGGAAAAACAGGCAGATGGATGCATGAGTATGGAGTTCCAGGGCTATAGACAAAATCTTGGCAATAGTCAGCAGAAAGATATTTACAGCCTTAGGACTGAATGAGATCACTGTCAGAGTGAGCATGCATGGAAAAGAGAAGACAACTAAGCCCTGGGGCACTCCAGCATTTAGGGATCAGGAAGAATAGGAGGAATGGCAAAGGCCATTGAGTTAAGCGGAGGGAAATAGGAGGAAAATCAAAAGGATTTTGTTTCAGAAGTCAGCGAAAGAAGTATTTCAAGAAGGAAAGGGTCTGCAGGTGATGGTGCTGATGGTGAAATGATTAAGATGAACACCAAGATTTGAGCATTTGGCAATAAGGAGGTCACTGGTGAAGTTGACAAGTTCGGATTTAGTGGACGGTTGGGAGTGAAAGTCTAGGTGGGTTGTGTTCAACAGAAGGAGAGGAGAGGGAGTGGAGACAAAGTATAGACAATTTTTTGAGTTTTCCTATAAATGAGAGAAGAAAAATAAAGCAGCAGCTGAGGCAAAAAACTGCTCATGTGTCAGTGGAATGGTCCAGTAGAAAGGGAATATTGAACATACGGGAAAGAGGAGGACAATTGCTGGAGTGATTTCCTTGTTTGGGAGAGGAGCTTTGGAGATTTAAAAAGACTGTATTAAGTAGGAAATTAAGGGGCGCCTGGGTGGCTCAGTTGGTTAAATGTCTGACTCTCGGTTTTGGCTCAGATTATGATCTCACGGGTTGTGAGATCGAGCCCCATGTCAGGCTCCATGCTCAGTGGGGAGTCTGCTAAACAATTCTCTCCCTCTGCCTTTCCCCCAGCTCGAGTGCACACACTCTCTCCCTCTCTCTCTTTCTCTCTCTCTCTCAAATAAATACATAAATCTTTTTTTAAAATTTGAAATAGGAAATTAAAAGAGTGAAGGCATTATGTAGAAAAGGTAGAATTCCAGGCTATACCAAAAACCCACTGAAGATTAGGGGACATGAATTTAAAGTAATGTCAGTATGATTGTGTTTTTTCTCCAGCCACTGGTGACTTCATGGCTACCGCTCTGAAATAGGCAGAAAGATGGATTTAGTTAGAGTTGGGGCTTTCCTAGTTGAGAATAACAAAGGGAGAGAAGCGAGGGCACTGACAATATATGCAAGAAGCTGTTGTAATGATGGATTGGAGTGAAGACACTGAAAAAGTGGCAGGCTCATGGCATGTGGGTTACAGACAGAGTCCTAGAATTGCTGCAGTTGGGGTGCTAGAAAGAATGAGAGGGTAGAAGTTGGTGGTGATCAGAGGGTGAATAACTACTTCAACAGCTCGTGTTTGTTGTGTTTCTTATTGTGGTGAAAGCTTTTACACAATTTGGTATCTAATGATTTCCAACTGCGTAGTTCAGGATGTTTATAATTTTTGTCTTTAGGATTAGCAATTCCAATTTTCTGTGTGCCACCGTTTTTGTAAAGTGACAGAGACAAACTGCAATAAAATAATCAAATAAGCACAGAGACTCCTGTGTAGAAACTGAAGCAGTGAGAGAGCAGGATGCGGCAGTGTTAACTGATGCTCACAGCAGTTTCCAAGGCACTGATTTGCTCCCTATGCTTAAAAGACTTCAGAGATGTTTGGTAACTTTCTTGGTTTCTTCTGTGGTCATTAACTATCCCCACTTCTGGAGAAAGCCATAATAATGAGAATAAAATTGTGCTTTGATCCAGATTTTGATGTTTATTAGCTTAGTTATGTAAAATAGCCTCAAAAATCTTAAAATATTCCAATTTTTTAGTCACTTCCCATTATTTTTGTTACATGTTTTCCTTAACTATTTTTTTATTTCAAAGAACCAGCTCTTGGATTAATTTATGTTACACTGTTTTTTCTTAATATTTTGGGTGATTTTTCTTACTATTTCCTTCCATTTTACTTTTTAATTCTTAAAAATTTTAAGTAGGCTCTATGCCCAGTGTGGGACTTGAACTCACGACCCTGAGATTAAGAGTCTCACGTTCTACTGACTGAACTAACCAGGAGCTCCATTTACTTTTTTTTTTTTTTTTTTTCTTAATAAACTCTATCCCCAGTATGGGACTCAAACTCACAACCTCGAGATCAAGAGTCACATGCTGTGCTGACTGACCCAGCCAGTCCTGCCCCCCCTTTCACTTTTTATTATGAAAATTTTCAGAATACAGAAAAGTTGAAAAAATGGTATGGTCATCACCCATATATACCCACATCTATATTTCAATAATTGTAAACATTGTGGGAATTTTTTAAAGTATACTATAGATGCATAACGGTGTAATATCATGCTTCATTATTCCTATCAAAATAGTACTTCCTTAAGCATCTAATACCTGATCCATTTAAAAATTTCCCCAGTTGTCCAAAACTTCTCTTTGTGGCTGCTTTTTTCAAATCAGAATGCAGTGAAGGAACATGGCTTTCAGTTAGTTATATATGTCTTTTTAAAAAATATTTTTTTGGGGGGGGGTGGTGGGAGAGGGAGACTTTCAAGCAGACTCCCTGCCGAGCACAGAGCCTGACATGGGGCACTATTCCACGACCCTGAGATCATGACCCGAGCTGAAACCAAGAGTCAGTTGCTCAACCAACTGAGCCACCCAGGCAGCCCTAGTTTTATATGTCTTAAGTCTCTTGTAATCTAGAACAGCCCTTCCCTACACACAGACATCCTTTTTAAGAAGGAATTCTATGATATTAACTTGTTAAAGAGACTAACCCAACTATCTTGTAGAAGGTGCCATAATTGGGATTCATGCTAATGTTTTTAAACTTGTTTCTCCAACACTTACGTTTCCTTTACATTGGAAGTATCATGCAAAAATGTGTGTCTTGAACCAACAAAATCCTTTCAATCTAACTTTCAGTTTCCAGGCAATGTAAGGGTTAGAGGGACAAGTGGCAAAACACCAGAATGAATCCAGATCATAGCCTGAGTTTGTCTCAATCTAATCCTTATGATTAGATTGAGGTTGTTCATCTTTGACAAGAATGTCGTGGAAGTGATGCTGCATTCTCCTCATTGTACCCTATCAGATGGCAGAAGATTTTAATTTTTCCCACTACTTTTTCTTTTCGTGATTAATTAGCAATTTGTGATGAGATACTTTGAGGCTATGTGAATATCCCATTCTTTATCAGACTTTCCATTTTTCACATATTTATTGCCTCGATATGGATCAGGAGTTTCTGTTTCTTTCAATAAATTATATTATTTCTTTTAATGCTCAGATTTTTCAGATTCTATCACTAGGAGCCCTTTCCAGCTGGTTTCTGTGTCCTTTATTTATTTATTTATTTATTTATTTAAAATTTTTTTTATGTTCAGTTAGCCAGCATATAGTACATCATTAGTTTTTGATGTAGTGTTCAACGATTCATTAGTTGTGCATAACACCCAGTGCTCATCACAACACGTGCCCTCCTTAATACCCATCACCCACCCTCCTTAATACCCATCCCCCCCTTCTGTGTCCTTTTGACATGTCCTCATCATTTTTTGAGTACTTCTTACTTATTGGCATATGATACTTTCAAACTCATAGCCTATAAAATATTTAAAATAATGATATTAAATAATTGCTTTGGTTTGCTAAAGTGTTGGCTAGAATTCCACTTAATTTCTATTTCAAAAAGTAAGCATTGGTATATTTCTGGGTATTTTGTTTGCTTAGAGAGTTGTTTTTATTTTATTTTTTAAATTGTGATATAATAAAATTGACTCAGTGCACAGTTCTATGAATCTTCACACATCTGTTCATGTAGTTACCATCATAATCTGGATTCAGAACACTCTATCACCCACAAAATTTCGTTCTTTTTTTTTTTTAAAGTAGGCTCCATGCCTAGTGTGGAGCCCAGCAAAGGGATTGAACTCAAGACCTGAGCTGAGATCAAGAGTCCGACACTTAACTGACTGAGCCACCCAGGTGTCCTGACCCTCTGTCTTTTTTTTCCCCTCTGTTTTTTGTAGTTACTTCTCCTCCACCTAAAACTCTTGACCACCACTGACCTATTCTCTATCACTATAATTTTGTCTTTTCATAAATAGAATAGAAGTGGAATTATACCTTTTTCCCCCCTCAGTTTTTTTAGATATAATAAGGTGTTCAACGTAATTATTTCATATATGTATATACTGGGAAACGATTACCACAATAAGTTTAGGTAACACCAATCACTTCACAGTTACAGTTTTTATCTTGTGATGAGAACTTTGAAGATATACAATTAGCAACTTTCAAATATACTATACAGTATTGTTAACTTTAGTCACCATGCACTACTGTACATTGCAGTCGTAAGATAAGACTGCAAGTTTCTACCTTTTGATCACCTTCACCTGTTTTACTCAGCCCCCAACCCCCACCTCTGGCAACCATGAATCTGTTCTGTTTCTATAAGTTTGGTTTCTTTAAATTCCGATATGAGTTAAGGTGATACAGTATTTATCTTTCTCTGTCTAACTTCTTTCACCCAGGATAATGCTTTCAAAATCCATGCAAGTTGTCCCAAATGACAGAATTTCCTTCTTTTTTTATGGCTGATTAATAATCGTGTGTGTGTATGTATGTGTATCTCACATTTTCATTATCCGTTCATTTGTCGCTAGACTCTTAGTTTGTTTCTATGTCTTAACTATTGTAAATAATGCTGCAGAGGTCATGGAGCAGGGCAGATATCTCTTTGAGATAATGATTTCATTTCCTTTGAATATATACCCAGAAGTGAAATTGCTGGATTATATGGTAGTTCTATCTTTAATTTTTTGGAAAACCTCCATATTGTTTTCCATCTTGGCTAAACTAATTTACATTCCCACCAACAGTGGGGCAGTTGGGTGCAGAGAACCAGGACGTAGAGGATGGCAGTATATACTTCCCAAATACTTAAAAAGCTGTTCAAAAGAAACTATGATAAATACAGGACAATGTAATACAAGTGAAAATAAGGAGCAACAGTGATAGGAGTCTGCTGTACATGTAGCCTCCTTTCCTTTCTGTCAACAGTGCACAAGGGTTCCCTTTTCTCTCCATCCTCACCAACATTTGTTATTTCTTGTCTTTTTGTTAATAGCCAGGTGTGAGATGATGTCTTATTGTGCTTGTGATTTGAATTTCCCTGATGATTAGTGATGTTGAGCACCTTTTCATGTACCTGTTGGCCATTTGTATGTTTTCCTTGGAAAAATATCTGTTACGTTCCTCTGTCCACTTGTAATCAGATTGCTTGCTTGCTAATGAGTTGTATGAGTTCTTTATATATTTTTAATATTAACCCTTTATCAGATACATGATTTGCAAATATTTTCACCCATTCTGTAGGCTGCCTTTTCATTTTGTTAATGGTTTCTTTTGTTGTGTAGAAATGTTTTAGTTTGGTTTAGTTGATTTGTTTATTTTTGCTTTTTTTGTCAAATCCAAAAAATCATTGCCAAGACTGATGTCAGAGAGCTGAAACCTATGTTTTCTTCTAGGAGTTTTGTGGTTTCAGGTCTCATGTTCAAGTTTTGAATCTAATTTGAGTTGGTTTTTGTGCATGGTGTAAGATAGTGGTCCCATTTCATTTTTTGGCATGTGACTGCCCAGTTTTCCCAGCACCATTTATTGAGTAGACTGTCCTTTCCCCATTGTATATTCTTGGCTCCTTTGTCATAAATTAATTGGCCATTTTTGTGTGGGTTTATTTCTGATCTTTCTGCCCTATTTCTTGATCTATGAGTCTGTTTTTATGCCAGTACCATACTGTTTGATTACTATTCTTTTAAAATACAGTTTGAAATCAGAGAGCGTAATGCCACCAGCTCTGTTCTTCTTCAAGGTCGCTTTGGCTACTCAGTGTTTTTGTGGTTCCATCCAAATGTTAGGTGTGTGTATACTATTTCTGTGAAAACTGCCATTGGAATTTTGATAAAGATTCCATTGAATCTGTAGATCAATTTGGGTGATATGGACATTTTAACAGTATTAATTCTTCCAGTCTGTGAGCACAGAATAGCTTTTCATTTATTTGTGTTTTCCTCAATCTTTTTAATTAATGTCTTGTAGTTTTCAGTGTATAGATCTTTCACTTCCTTGGTTAAATTTATTCCCTAGGTATTTTATTCTTTTTGATACAATTGTGTATGAGATTGTTTACTTAGTTTCTCTTTCTGATAGTTCATTGTTAGTCTATAGGAACCAAATGATTTCTGTATGTTGATTTTGTATTCTGCAACTTTACTGAATTTGTTTATCAGTTCTAACAATGTTTTGGTGGGATCTTTTGAGGCTTCTATATCATGTCATCTGCAAATGGAGACAATTTTACATCTCCTTTCCAATTTGGAAGCCTTTTCTTTTTCTTATGTAACTGCTTTGGCTAGGGCTTCTAGTACTATGTTGAATAAAAGTAGCAAGAGTGATCATCCTTGTCTTTTCCTGATCTTGAAAGAAAAACTTTCCACTTTTTACCATTGTATAATGTTAAGCTGTGGGCTTGTCATATATGGCCCTTATTATGTTAGGGTGTGTTTCCTCTATACCCATTTTATTACAAATGATGTTGAATTGTGCCCGATGTTTCTTCTGCATCTATTGAGATAATCGTATGATTTTTATCCTCCATTTTGTTAATATGATGTATTACATTTATTGATTTGTAGATGTTAAATCATCCTTGTAATTCTGGGATAAATCCTACTTGATAATGATGCATGATCCTTTTAATGTACTGTTGAATTCAGTTTTTTTAATATTTTGTTGAGGATTTTGCATTTATATTCATCAGGGATACTGACCTGTAATTTTCGTTTCTTATGGTATCCTTGTCTAGTTCTGGTATCAGGGTAATGCTAGCCTGATAAAATGAGTTTGGAAGTGTTCCCTTCTCTTATTTTTGAAGTGTTTGACATGGATTGGTGTTAAGTCTTCTTTAAATGTTTGGTACAATTTACCAGTGAAGTGAAGCAGTCCTGGACTTTTCCTTGTTCGGAAATTTTTTATTACTCCTTAGTAGTAATTGGTGTCCTCAGATTTTTTATTTCTTCATAATTCAGTCTTGGCAGATTGTATGTTTTCTAGGAATTTATCCATTTCTTCTAGGTTGTGCAATTTGTTGGTGTATAATTCTTCATAGTCTGTTTTGAGCCTTTGTATTCCTGTGATACCAGTTAAATGTCTCCTCTTTTATTTCCAATTTCATTTATTTGAATCCTCTCTCCTTTTTTCTTGGTAAGTATAGCTAAAGACTTTTCTATTTTATTTTATTTTATTAAAGATTTTATTCATTTATTTGTCAGAGAAAGTGCATGCACAAGCAGGGAGAATGGCAGGCAAAGAGAGAAGCAGGCTTCCAGGTGAGCAAAGTGCCCACTGTGGGACTTGATCCCAGGACCCTGGGATCATGACCTGAGCCGAAGGCAGATACTTAACTGACTGAGCCACCAGGACATCCCAGGCTTTTCTATTTTATCTTTTCAAAGAACTGGCTCTTAGTTTCACTGATCTTTCTATTGTCTTTTTAGTTTCTATTTCATTTATTTCCACTCTGGTCTTTGTTATTTCCTTCCTTCTACTAATTTGGGCTTAAGTTTGTTTATAACCTTTTGAAGTTGGCTTTTTTCACTCAGCGTAATGGCTTTGAAATTCATCCAAGTTGTTGAGTGTATCAATAGTTCATGCCTTTTTGTTGCTTAGTAGTATTCCATTGAATGGATGTAACACTGTACATCCATTCATCTGTGGAAGGTCATTTGGCTTGTTTCCAGTTTGACAATTATGAACAAAGCTTCTACAAACATTTGTATATAGGTTTTCTTGTGAACTAAGTTTTCATTTATCTAGGAGTGTATGGCTGGATAAGATGGTAATAGGAGTGTATTTAGCTTTATAAGAAAATGCTGTTTTTTTTTCAGAGTGTTGGTACAATTTTGAATTCCAACCAACAGTATATGAGTTCCAGCTGCTCTACATCTTTGTCAGCATTTGAAATTATCAGAATTTTTAAAATTTTAACCATTCTAATAGATGTGTAGTGAGATCTCAACATGGTTTTAATTTTCATTTCCCTTAGGACTACTGATATTGACATTTTTAAATGTTTTTGTGTCATCCTTATATCTGCTTTGGTGAAGTGTCTGTTCATACCTTTTGCCCATTTTTAATGGATTGTTTGTTATTGTTGCATTTTGAGAGCTCATTGTATTAAAATTGTGGATACTAGTCCTTTGTCAGACATGACTCACAGAATTTTTTTTTTTCTGAGATTGTGGCTTATTTTTCCACTGTCTTAAATATCTGTCAAGGAGCTAAAGTTTTACATTTTGATAAGGACACTTAACAATCTCTTATTTTATGTCATATTTATTTGATGTTATGTTTAAGAAATTATTGCTTACCTCAGGACACAGAGATTTTTTCCCCATGTTTTCTTCTTGTAGTTTTATAGTTTTATGTTTTATATTTACATAACAATCTGTTTAGAGTTAATTTTTGTATGAGGTTGAGGTTTAGATCCAGACTCATTTTTTGTTTATGAATAATATAAATTTTTAGTTCAAACACCATCTGTCCAAAAGAATCTCTTTTTTTCTGGAATGTTTTGAAATTACAAAATTTAATCTAATTTCTTTCATTTCAAGTTAAAAAATTAAAATTAAAATTAAAATTTTTATTACATGGAATTAACATATTTAACAAATTTGAAATTTGGTTCTATCACTCAAAAGAAAGTATTTGTTCAATTCTAAATATCACATATATATATATATAACACATATATATATGATAGAACCATATTTTGTGAAGATTTATGTCTTCGTGGCAAGAAATATAAAATAATTTTAAGGATTCTATCTTAATTTTACATAAACTGTTTACAAAAGAAAGTGGGTTTTTTTTTTTTCTGTCTTAAAATTCTGCTGAATTTAGTATATAGTTACCAGTGTTATTACTGAGGAGTAGTGTGTTTTCTCTTATTTTAAATCTTCCACATTTAGAATGTGTTTGAAAAATTTCAAATGAAATAATTTCAGATTTATTTTTGCCATTTATCTTTTTATGTACATTATCAAAAGAGTAGAGATTTAATGACCCCTATAAAGGTCTCTTTATAATAAATTGAAGGTTGTTGTTAATTTAAAACTTTATTTTTCCCCTCAAAATGTAGCTTATACTTGATAACTTTTGTTTTTTATAAAGCCACAATTTACTATGAAGTAAAAGAAGTAACTTCTAACAGAATGAAATTGTGGGGAAAGACAGTAAAATGATTATTTTATTTGCCACTATTAATTTTAGAATTTATATGGAATAATAATGTCAGACTATAATATAGAATTAAATGTTTCATGTAATAAAATTTTAGTTTATATTAACAAATGTATTAGTAAAAATGATGTGGACTGAAACAGATGGTCTGGAAATCTTTCTATGAAGGTTAAGTGATTTTAATCATTAATAATTAAGGAATAAAAATACATGGAAGCTTTAAAAACATTTGAAGTGCGTATATACATGATAAATGTATATACTGGGTATATACATATAAGCTTCTTTTTTTTTTTTTTTTTTTTTTTTTTTTGGTTTATGGTTTCTTTTATTACCTTCTTTTTTTTTTTTCTAAATTTTTCTAGGGTAGTAACTATTTTCTTTGTTCTCCTAAACCTTCCACATCTTTTGACACAACCACACAGTCCAAGAAGTGCTGTTCATTATAATGCAGTTCCTTTCAACAATGTTGACCTGAGATTTTTAAAATAACAAAATATAATACCAGTGTTCTACTGCTTTCATTTCATTTCAAGCAATATTTCATTTGCATCACTGTATTAGCACATGATTAAGCTTTTTGATTTTTCTTCATGAGTTGAAGTTTTAATATATTTTGTTTAAAAAGGTTAATTGTTATGATGTTCAGTATTACTGCTTTTCACATTGAATTGTAGGAAATTCCTTTCATTTAATCACATTAAAAAGATTTGTTAATTTGTCATTTTTAAGATGTTCTTTGTGTAAACTTAAAAACTGATTATAAAATTTGACATTCCTTATAGTCCAGTATTAAAGTGGTATTAGAATGGCACGCTTATGGTCAAAAAGACCAAGGTGAATATAAACAGAATCTCATTATATATGTCTAATTTATTCTCAGCTTGGAAGAACTACCTTGCCTTTTGTTTAAAAATAAAAGTGAAGATATATGATAGTAAAGTTATTTTTATAGGGCCATAATTTTTTTATTTCAAATTCCTTAAATTTGCAAAAAGGTTTTGGAAGTCATAAGATTTTTTTTTTTAAACTGCTTAGGCTTTTCTCATTGAAAAACTGTATATTTTCATTTGTTTATTAAAAAGAAAAAATATTTATTTAATGCCCTTATTTACCTTTAGAGCAAGTGAGCTCAAAACTAACTAGTAACTCTCTTCCACCCCCTCCCCCACCTCCCTCAGCAGTATAATGTCTTTCTCTCATTATCTTTGTGGTATAGCTTGAAGCTTTTCAGGTACTTTATAGTTAGGAATTATAGTGCTATGTGTTTTTTTTATTTTGAAATCTACATACATAGCATCACTGAAAATAATAAATCTACCTAAGTTTATGATGCCATTTTATTAAGGATATCTGTTTCACATGAAAAGTTCTTCAGTGATTTTATTTTCAGAACCTGGTCCCAAAAGAAAAAGAAAAATGCTCTTTAGGTGCTGGAGATGTTTGAAAACTGTAAATCAACAAATTCCAATAAATAACTGTTTCACCCTGATACTTGTGTGATTAGATTTAGGAATTTGCTGTTTAGTAGGTTCCTATTGTGGAAGAGAAATCTCTCAGGCATGAATTGATAGTCCAGATCCTTTGAGGTCTGTCTATTCTGACCTATGACCCCTATTCTTACAAGGTCAACATCTGAGGGCAGGAGATTAAGGCAGTTTAAAGACCGGAATGGTAAATGGAATGGAAAAATTAGCCAGCACATTTTGGGTGCAAAACATCAAAGTCATCAAATAGTTTGCTTATTTTAAACCTGGCTTATGGGTGTAACAAGCTAATTTTACTGTTTTTGTTGGAATCAGAAAAATTTAGTAGCCGTAATTGAAGATTCCATTTAATAAGAATTTTTAACTGTATAGTACAAATTGAGTTCACCAAGCTTAAACTCAAAATATCAGAAAATGCAAAATAACTTGTCAGTTTCAATACATTTTAGTCTTGTGTCCAGTTTGGATATTTAATTTAAGTTTAAATTGAAATAACATTTACTTTCATTTTTACTATGAAATAATTTTAGTTTATCAACAATGTTGAATGAAATGTATGTGTACCTATATTGGCTGATAATTGGAAAGTGACAGGATTTAGTTGGAATTATATACTATTGACTTTTAAGAAAAATGTACTTTTAATTGGTGGTGGTAGAAAATAGAAGAAAGTAAATTGGTGAAGCAGGGACAATTTCTCCTTTGTCTTTCTTAGACTTTGGTCTTTTTTACTTTTCCCTCTTAAAATGTTCCTTTAATTGTGTTTCATTGTAATTGCAAAATACAGACTTTAAATCTTAGTTACCATGTTTTGGTGCCTTGTAAACAATTCCCCACCACCCTTTATTTCACATTTGTTTGTATCCTGGACAGCTGTGGATTTGCATCTGCTGCTTCCTACTAATGACTGGCAAGAGCTGGAGCTGAATAACTGAACTCTTGCATCGAAGTTTCCATTCATCTATATAGTGACTAAGGGCATTAGTAAAACCAATGGAGTACCCACATTTCCTTAATTCTTAAGCATTTTTTATTCTACCCCAAATTTTCCTTATTGTAGACTTAATTTTAGGGTGGTTTCCCAAGTCCTTTCTTCTTGTGATTATTTTGCCAGAGATCTCTTAATGAGGCAATTATAGTTGTTTCCTTCATTTCACATTATCTTAGCAGATGCTCTCCCTGCTGTGACCTCTGTTCAGACTGGGCAGACAATGTGCCATTCTCATCACCCTGCACAAGACATTGTGTGGGGCTGAGCTTCCTTTGGTGCTGCATAGGTCTCCCCAGATGCCTGATGAGAATGGGCAGAAGCCAAGTGGCAAATCATCACAATTTTAGGTTTATTTTCTGATTGTTGTTTTATTCTGAGCATAATAAATAGTAAACTAATGAAGAAAAGAAAATGTTCCAGAAGCAACTTTAATAATATTTCAAGTAGAAATTGTGGGTTTAACAAGTAACTTTATATGATTTTCTTCCTTTAGACTGTAGTCTTGGTGAAAGTGTGATCAAATATTCATAGTATGGTTTCAGTAGAAGGGTTATGAGAATTATCTAATTGTTCAAAATTTGGAGATCCTTTCAAAAAAGGAAATTACTTTAGCCTTTAATACTAAGTATGTGTATTTTTAATGAACATATGACATTGTTCAGGGTATCACTTTTAAATTTATAAAACATAAATCATCATGTTTATAACCGCTATGGTATCCACTGTGTTTCTGTGTGAACCCAATAAGGACTGATTAAGATGAAGACTAATCAACCAAAAATTTCCATTCTTTACACTGCTAAATCCCTCCACTGAAATACTAGTCCTAAGCCCCAAGCCCAAGTAACAATCCAGGGAATTACAAAGTTGTTAGCCCCTTTGAGCTAGCCTGTCTTTATTCTCCATTAATAAGGAAGTACAAGTCAAATTTTGTTCTGATGAATCTGAAAAGCCTATGCAATTTGAATTTGGTTAAAATAGATTGAGATTCTTGTAGAATCAAAATTGTTTATATATCCTGTGATTCCACTTCTAGGACATTGTTTTTCAAACTGTAGGTTGGGGCCCACTAGTTCTTTATATTAACTTGGTGGGTTATAACCAGCATTATTATCTTTTAATGAAATATTACAGAATAAAATTCAGAATGCATTGCATGTCATAAAAGTAATTGCTTCATAAACTTTTTGGGTCATGCTGTGTGTGTGTGTGTGTGTGTGTGTGTGAGAGAGAGAGAGAGAGAGTACTGAATCATAATGCAAACTGTTTTCTCAGTGTGGGTCATGGTCACATGTACACAAAGAAAATTTTACAAAAATGTTTATTGCAGCATCATTTTTCGTAGCAAAAAAATGGAAACAACCTAAATGTCTATTAACAAAAGAATGGTTAAATTAAAGCATATTCTTAGGCAGTACAGAGTTAAAATGAACAAATTTGAACTACCTTTATCAATCTGAATAATTTTTAAAAAAAAAAGCCTACTATAATGTTGAAAAATAAAGTGAGTTGCAGAGATATCCATGCAATATTATTTCATCTTTACTAATTTTTTAAAACTACCAATGATATTGTCTAAGAATCTTCTATGTGTGGTAAAAATATAAAAACATGATAAACCCTCCTTCACAATAGTGCTTACTCTAGGGAGGCAGAGAAGAGAATAGGTTTGGAGGAGCATATAAGCTGTGTTGAACCATTTTTTTTCAAGTTATTTTGTGTCCTTCAGTACCATTCCATACCTTCCTTTTGTTGTTTATTCTTAGGTATTATAATTTTGAGCACTATTGTGAATGAATTTTTTTCCTTTAGTTTTAACTAGTTCTTGCTGCTGTAAAGAAAAGTTACGGATATGGGAGGTAGGTAGCTTTGACTCTTCTGAAATACGTATATCTGTTATTTCATTTTCTTTTCTTATGGAATGGACTAGAATTTCCTAAACGACGTTGAATAATGCCGATGTCAGCAAGCATCCGTCTTCTAATTTAATGAAAATGGCTTTAACATTTCAAATTTAATCTGTTTGCTATTGCTTTTCAGTAAATAATCATCATGTTTAATTACTTCGTTTTTCTTTTGCTCAGAGTTATTGTGGATGGCTGCTGGACTTTATCAAAAGTCTTAAGCATCTATTGACATAATTTATACTTTTCTACTTTATTTTATTGATAAAATGAATTACATCTGTAGATGTTATAAAGTCGAACCATTCTCAGATGCCTCGGGGGTGGGGACAAAACCCTTCTTAGTCATGATATGCGCTGATGTGTTTAGTTTCATAATTTATTGGCCATACACATACTTGGACTTTTTAATGTGTTTTCTGTACCATGTTTTTTTTTTTTTAAAGATTTTATTTATTTATTTGACAGAGAGAGAGGGCACAAGCAGGGGGAGGGGCAAAGGGAGAGGGAAAGCAGGCTACCCGCTGAGCAGGGAGCCCAACGTGGGGCTCGATCCCAGGACCCCCGGATCATGACCCGAGCCGAAGGCAGACGCCCAACCGACTGAGCCACCCAGGAGCCCCTGTACCATGTTTTATTAGTAAGGTTATTCTAGCTTTATGTATTAGGCAGTTTTCTGTCTCTTTCTATGTTGTAGAATAATGTAATAAACATAACAATTAAAATAATGAACTCCAAAGTGGAAAGTCTACACTGCAAGGATGGACAAGATAATAGATTCAATTTCTTTATACATGAAAAAAAATTACATGTTTTTATATTTATTTGCTTTATACTTTTTGTTTTATAATGTATACTAGTGCATATCTAATTTATAAATACAAACAAATAAACATATATTGGGATGGCTGTTCAAAAATGTTTTACTGAGGGGCACCTGGGTGGCTCAGTCAGTTAAGCATCTGCCTTTGGCCCAGGTCATGATCCCAGGGTCCTGGGATTGAGCCCCACATCGGGCTCCCTGCTCAGCGGGGAGCCTGCTTCTTCTTCTCCCTCTGCCTCCCACTTGTGTTTGCTCTCTCTGTCTAGTTCTCTCTCTCTCAAATAAACAAAATCTTTAAAAAAAAACTGTTTTACTGATAAGTATGCATGATCAAAATAATTTGGAACCCACAACTTTGAAAGGGGGTGGTAGAACTAAGCTACAGAACATCTAAACCCTTTGCCTTTTATATATTTCCAGAGCCTTATCTCATTTATTAGGTTTTTCTGCTCCCTGTTAGGTCATATTTGGTGTATTTTGCTGGGAAATCATTTACTTCCTTTAGATTTCTTGTTTCTTGCCATAAAGTGGTATAAGATTCTCATATTCTTATAGTTGCTTCCATATATGCAAGTGAACTTTAATAATCCCTAGCATTTTACATTTCTGTTTTCTCTCTTTTTTCCTGTTTAGATTTCTCATGGATTATTAGCCTTTTCAAATAATTAGCTCCTATCTTATGTATGTTTTCTGCTGCTTTTGTTGGTTTTTCTATTTTCTTTTTTAACTTTCAGATCTTACCTGTATAAAGTCCCCTTTCTTTGTTAATTTGGTTATATTTTTTGTTTTCCTAAGTTGAATACTTAACATATTTTCAGTCTTCGTTTTTATAAATAATAAGGATCTTAGACCTTTTCCTTTAAGAAAAACTTTATTGTTGCACAGGTTTTGATATGAATTTCTACTTATTTTTATTATTTTCTAGATGATTTAAAATTGCAGTTTATTTTATTTTTTTTTTCTTCAGGTTTTCTTTTTTTTTTTTCCCTGTAAACGTTGATTTTATTTTATTTTATTTTTTTTTAATGATTTTTTTATTATTATTATTATTATATTATGTTAGTCACCATACAGTACATCCCCGGTTTCCGATGTAAGGCTCGATGATTCATTAGTTGTGTATAACACCCAGTGCACTATGCAATACGTGCCCTCCTTACTACCCATCACCGGTCTATCCCATTCCCCCACCCCCTCCCCTCTGAAGTCCTCAGTTTGTTTCTCATAGTCCATAGTCTCTCATGTTTCATTCCCCCTTCTGATTACCCCCCCTTTCTTTATCCCTCTCTTCCCCTACCGATCATCCTAGTTCTTATGTTCCATAGATGAGAGAAATCATATGATAGTTGTCTTTCTCTGCTTGACTTATTTCACTTAGCATTATCTCCTCCAGTGCTGTCCATGTTGTAGCAAATGTTGAGAACTCGTTCTTTCTGATAGCTGAGTAATATTCCATCGTATATATGGACCACAACTTCTTAATCCAGTCATCTGTTGAAGGGCATCTCGGCTCCTTCCACAATTTAGCTATTGTGGACATTGCTGCTATGAACATTGGGGTGCATATGGCCCTTCTCTTCACTACGTCTGTATCTTTGGGGTAAATACCCAGTAGTGCAATGGCTGGGTCATAGGGTAGCTCATAAAATTGCAGTTTAAATTTTCACTTAGCTTCGAGCATTATTGCTTTTCATCTGACTGGAGATAATAGTGGTCCCTAATCTTTCAGGTGTAAGTAATTTGAACCAACTCATAATGGCTTAAGGCAGCTATTCTTAAGCGTGGTCCCTGGAGCAGTGCCAGCATCACATGGGATCTTGTTAGGAATGCAGATTCTCAGGCCTCATCCAGCCCTATCCAAGGATATGGATCCCAGCTATCTGTTTTGTTTTGTTTTGTTTTTAACAAACCCACCAGGTTATTTTGTTGTACTCTGAAGTCTGAGAACTACTGGCATAAGGAGGAAAAAAGGAAATGTATTGACTCATATAATTTATAATTCCAGGAATTAGAATAGTTTCACATACATCTAGATTTGAATGCTCAATCCAGTTGCCAAGAGGGATAGAATTAGGAGCAATTCCAGCAAAGGTTTATGATTGATTTTATTGATCTAAACTATAATGTAACACTCTGATTTGCTAGACTTGAGTCAGTTCCCCAGCCCTTGAACCGAGGGGTGAGGTGAGCGCTATCCAAATGACAAGGATGACAAGGAGGGGAAGGAGGACTTTTGAAAGCAAATCAAGGTGTTATTATGAAAAGAGATAATCGATGAGGTCAGGCAAACTTTTGTTCATAAAACAGAGGTGCACTGGAAAAGCCAGTATACAAACTCTTTCTGCTTTCCAACAACACGAGGAATTTGTGCCATTATGTAAATGCACGTGTTACTTCCCTCACTGAGAAGGTCTTGCTACAAAAACAATATCACCTGTGCTGAATATTCATTTCTTAGAAATTTAGAAATTATCTTCTGTTACTTGTTTACATGTTTCTTCTTGTTTCCTTTTCTCCTGGACCTTCTGTTATTCAGCTGTTAGTGCTTCTAGATTGATCTTTGTTTCATTTTTCTCCTGTTTTGCTTTTTGTTAGAAGATTGTTCTTGAATTTCCAGAATATTGAGTTCTCTCAGGTGTGACTATCTCCTGTCACTATTTTCTTCTATTCAATTTTAAAATTTGAAATCATGTTTTTAGTTCCAGACAGCTTTTTTGTTTCCTGTGCGAATCTAATTGGTTTACATTAAAATTCTCTTCAGAGGATTTCAGTGGGAGCTACATTTTCTAAAAGTCTGTCTTTCTTCCTTAGGTTACATTGTCCCTATGAGTTATTGTTGTTTTTCTCCAGTCATGGTTTTTCTTCACTTAACAAGAATACAGACCTGGCTTTTAGTGTTTCTTGGGCAGAAGCAAATCTCTGAACTGTGGAAGGTATAGTTTCTGCTCTTCTGAGCTGGTTGTAAACAAACTTATCAAACCATGACCCTTCTGCTAAGGGAGATAGGAGGATGGAGGGATGGATGGACGAGGAAGGAACCTCTCTGTATCTTCCTCTGTTCACTGAAGAATATATTCCATTTACCAAAGGTACAAAAAAAATGAAAGCACTTAGGAATAAAGCTTAATAAGAGATATGCAGGAGCTAAATGGAGAAAACAAAAACTATACATTGTTAACATAAAAGAAAAGTTGGGTACATCTGAACACATGTTTAAAGTTTATCTTGGGGTATGTTATCTGTGTGTGTGTGTGTGTGTGTGTGTGTGTGTGTGTGTGTGTTGTTGAAAACGGGATTTCTTTTGTGTTATTTTTATAATCTTTTTTTGAAATAGGATTAATTTTATATAATTTTGTAACTAGCCACCTTACTAACTTCTTTTATTAATTTTAATAATTTTTAATGCATTTGTGGATTCCAAGGTATAAAATATTTTCACCTACAAATAATAGTTTTGCCTCATCTATGATAATTTTAGGCATGTCCAGTGTTATTGCTTTTTCATTTGGTGAGTTCTTTCATTTTGTTTCTGCCTTTGTCTCTTACCCATCTGCAGAATCTTACAAACATTGATCTGTATTTCTTCTGGTTTATTTCTTTTAACTCTTAAGTCCATCTGAAATTTAATTCATAACTTTATGTAATATGAAGCTTTACCCTGAATTTCCTTATACTCTATGTCTTATCTGAGCTCTTTCCATGATTTATGAAATCTCTTTTGTTATATGATTTCTTCTGTATAATACTTCTAGTATGTATGCTCCAGGACTCTCTAATTTTGTATAGTTTGTCCTGTTTTTTTCTTTGACCAATTGTTTTAATTTTTATATATTTGTAATACCTTTTAATACCTGGAAGGCAAATCTCCCTTTATTACGTTCTAAAATATTTTTGTAACGATTCTCACTAGTTTTTCTGAATGAATTTAAAAATCGCTTTGTGAAGTCTTCCCATCAGTACCAAAAGAATTCCATTGGTATTTTGATAGAATTCTAGTTATTTTCTCATGGAATTCCTGTGGTACAGGAATACCAGTTTCGTAGTTCATAAATCTGAGTACAGTACTATAAATAGAAATTTTAATTTTCATAATAAAGCCATAAATCTAATCATATCTGTAAACTATTACTTCATATAGCTTGATCTATTTTTTCCATACTCTTAAGAGTTGAATTAATGTAGTCATTGCAAATTATTTTAACAGCAACAGTTTAGTATCTATTCATATTTATTAAAAAATTTACCTCTGATATTTAATATTTTATAACTGGTTAATAAGCAAAATTTAGTCTATGATGTATTAGAAAAGTACTGTCAAAGAAGGGAAAAATAATGCTACAGGTATATGTAATAGAAAAAGCAGATAAATAATCTGATCACAGACTAAGAAGAATTATAAGGATACCTGAAGGAACTCTTTGTTCTTTCTACATATATTTTATATAGGTGGGCCTGTTTAATTAATTCTGGATAACCCTAAATCCACTTTTTAAAAATTATATTTTCTTTAAAAATCAAAAAACTATCATGTCTGCACATAGTTGGACAAGGCTAAAAAAATTACTTATTTTTTGGCTCAGGAAGGAAGTATCTGATGTCCTGTAGTGTATGGCCAGGCTGCTTTTGAAAGTCCAATAGGTGGGATGCTGAGCAAAAACTGGCCAGAATTTAGAACTATAAACTTTACCATGTCTCTATCCTGATGAGCAATATATGATGTGCTATCTAATACCATATATGTGTATATATGTACAAGCTTAGATATTCTTTTTTACATCTACTATTTTCATTCTATTTTCTGAAATGGCATTTTTCATAATTAGTAATTTAATTGGTACTAAATTATTTAAAATGTTTTAAAATCACTTTATATTTTATATAGTCAGGCCAATTATAGGCTTCATTAATTTTCTTACATTTTTTTTCTTGTTTAAGTCAGACAGATCACCAAAATATCTGAGAAATGTTGAATGTGGTACTTTGTTTTATTAGGAAATTAAAGGCATGGTATAAAATACCCAAGACTACCTAACAAATGATGCTGTAAAAGGTATATGAGGCTCACCTCAGCTAAGTAAGTATATCTAAAAGAAAACAAACATAGTTGTATTTGGAAAGTTGCTGGGGGTAAAACATAAAAGGTTTTAGCACAAAAAAAGTTTTGTAACTATATATGGTGATGAATGTTAACTAAACTCGTTAGTGATCATTTCACAATATATACAAATTTTGACTCATTTTGTACACTTAAAACCAATATAATGTATGTGAATTTTGCCTCAATTTTAAAAAAAGGAAAAATGCAGTTATCAACGAATAAAAGAAATAGGCATCCAGGGGACACCCAGTTATAATTGAATTGCGTAAGAATGTTGTATTCTAGCTTTGTTCAGTTCTCCCAAAGGACGTTTTTAAAGTTTCAAAGAAGTGTTTGTGCTAGAAAAACAGTAGGCCATGAGACCTATGATCTGAGTTTTTTTGACATGTAAAATCCATGAGGACAGATCTGATCTTCCTTATCAATGTGTATATTTAGGTCCAAGCACCGAGTGTGGTATATAAGTCCTCAGTAAACGTTTCTTGAATAAAGTAGCTGTGACCTTGGGCAATTAACTTTCCCTATGCCTCAGTTCCCTCATCTATAAAATCATTAATTCTACCAACTTTTGTTGCTTATTCACTGTGGGTCAAACACCATTCTGTGTCCTGAGCATATAGCAGAAATGAGATATAGAAGGTTTTGCCATTCTGGAGCAAACATTGTAGCGTTTTAGGCAGATAGACAAACAGATATACAAATAAATGCATAATGTTAAGTTAGGTAGTAGTGTTTGCTGTGAAGAAAAATACAGCAGGGTAAGGTGCCAGAGGGTAACAGCAGGACTGGTTTAGGTCAAGTGGTCAGGAAATGCCTGTGGAGATGACATCTGAGCAGAGAGACCTAAATGAAGAGCTAGAATAATCCTTGGATAGCTCCTGGAAAAGTTATTTCTATTCAAAAGGCAAGACCTGTCCAAAGACTCTGAGGCAGGAATGAATTTAGCCTGTCTGAGGGACTGCAAGCCGGCTGGTAGGGAATGAAGCAACTGATGGGAGAAGTGCAAGATGAAGGCTGAGGAATTAGCAGGGCCTGGATTGAATAGGGCCTTGGAGGCCATGTTGTTTATGAAGTTTGAAAAACAGGCTTTGGTGAGGCAAGAACAGAAGCAGAAAGACTCATTTGGAAGCAGTTACAATAATGCAGGCAGGTAAGAAGTGATGAAGAATGGGACAGGGACGTGGACTTGGAAAGAAGATGTCAATTCTCGATATAATTTGAATGAACCAACAAGAACTTTTGTTCGACTGGATATGAAGCATGAGAGAAAGACAGGGATTAGGATGACTCCTAATTTCTGGTGTGAGCAGTTGAGTGGAGTATGATATAGTTTACTGAGATGAGGATGGGGGCAGGCAGAGTTGGAGAGTCAGGAGTACTGTTTTGATATACTAACCTTGACCTGACTCTACAGCAGAGATGTCAAATGGATATTTGGGTGATTCTTGGGTGATTCTGAAGTTCAATGCAACAGTAGAGACTGGAAATCTACACGTGGGAGCCATCGATGTACTGACGTTATTGACAGCCATGGGGATGGATGACAGCATTTTGAGGACAGAAAAATTTAGATGTTGAGATTAGAAGGTACAGCTAAGGACACCTGGGTGGCTCAGTAGGTTGAGGATTCAACTTTTGGTTTTGGCTCAGGTTGTGATCTCGGGGTCCCGAGGTCCAACCCCATGTCAGGCTCCACGCTCAGTGGAGAGTCTGCTTATACCTCTCTCCCTTTACTCCCCCCACCACTCGTGCTCTCCTCTCTCTCTCTCTTTCCCTCTCTCTCTAATAATTAAATAAATAAAATCTTAAAAAGAAGAAGTACAGCTAAGAAAGAGTGGGTATTAAAAAAAAAAAGAGCAGACAGAGGTGAGGAAAATGAGGAGAATAGTTTGTCAAAAGCCTTGTCTCAGAGACAGTGATTAACTTTGTTGATAACTGCTGAGAAATTCAGATGAGAAGCAACTATTTGGTTTGGCAGGATGGAGGTCAGTGGTGACTTTAATAAAGGGGTATTTCTAGTGCTTATAGGTAAAAGAGATTAGATGACTACTTCCTTATCTAGCAAGAAAAGTCACTTCACTATTCATTTTTCTCTATATGCTATACAGTCTTACTCTTGAATTGGTGGGGGCGGGGGAGAGATTGAAATCAAAACAAATTATTATCATTTAAAAGGCCACTGGATTAGATGATTTTTTTCCAGATCCTGCATCTTTCAGATTTTTGGTGTTGATATTTAAATTTTCTCAAATCATATATGTATATACATAATATTTCATTTAAAAATAGTAGCTATATTTTATATGCTCACAATAACCAACTGTCTTTAAGATAGCATATATTCCTTTTTTTTTTTTTTTTAAGATTTTATTTATTTATTCGACAGAGATAGAGAGAGCCAGCGAGAGAGGGAACACAAGCAGGGGGAGTGGGAGAGGAAGAAGCAGGCTCCTAGCGGAGGAGCCTGACGTGGGGCTCCATCCCAGAACGCCGGGATCACGCCCTGAGCTGAAGGCAGACGCTTAACCACTGTGCCACCCAGGCGCCCCTAAGATAGCATATATTCCTATTTAGCATATATTCCTATATATAAACACATTTCTTTCTCTAACCTCCTAGTTTGTATGCAACTGATAGCAAAGGTACATTCTTTTTCATGAAGGATGGCATACTATAACATACTCTTTTGCCCCTAGCTTCTTTCTCAGTTTATTTTTTTAAGATTTATTTATTTGAGAGAGAGAACATGTGTACAGATGTGTGTGCGAGTGAAGGAGGGGCAGAGGGAGAGAGAGAATAACAGACTCCCCACTGAGCTGGGAGCCTTCAGGGGGCTCCATCGCAGGAACTTGAGATCATGACCACAATGGAAATCAAGAGTGGATGCCCACCTGACTGAGCCACCCAGGCGCCCCTCAGTTTGTTTATTTTTAAACCAAATTTTTTTTTTAAGATTTTATTTATTTATTTGATGGAGAGAGAGACAGCCAGTGAGAGAGGGAACACTGGCAAGGGGAGTGGGAGAGGAAGAAGCAGGCCCCCAGCAGAGGAGCTTGATGTGGGACTTGATCCCAGGACTCTGGGATCACGCCCTGAGCCGAAGGCAGACACTTAACAACTGAGCCACTCAGACACCCCTAAACAAATTTTTCTTATAGAGACAATACATGAGCATTATTAAAACTTAAAAATATACCATAAGCCAAAAAAGGAAAAGGATCATACACTCATCAGAGTACCAATGTGAAAACTTTAGCATGTAGTTTTCTGGATCTTTTTTCTATCTGTGTGTGTGTTTGCGTAAGTATGTATTTGCCAAAATGTACAGTTCTTTTATAATCTGCTGTTTTTTTAGTCAATAATATCCAGTTGTACAGAGGTAATACAGTCTATTTCTTGTCTTTCAGTGGTTCCCTTGAAATCCTATCATGGTTTACATGTATTACATACTACATAAATTAATAAAGTATTCAGTTAGTTACAACTTAACTGAGACCAGTATTGAGCAGTTACACACAGGTAAACCCATACTGTTTATTTTACTGACCATTCCATTTGGTTGGTATCCATGGTGTAATAGTTGTTAAATATTTTTAGTATTACTTCTGTTGATCATTTCTATCAAACAATAATACGTAGAATATTTGAAGGCCTAGGAACCTCCTCCTCCTCCAAGCATATAGGCTCTGCTTCAATTTGTGCTTTTTAACTTTATAAATAATTATTATTAGTAGTAGTGGTACTAGTAATAGTATCAGTCATCATTACCTACATGCTTACCAAACTGTATACTCACTATTCTTGCATGTCTGAATTTCATTCTGCAATCATTTTCCCTTTTCCCAATACATATCTTTTAAAATTTTCTACGGAAACATCTGTTTGTGGTAAATTCTGCTGTTTTTATCTGAATCAATCTTTATTCTACTCTTGTTCCTAAAAGCTAGTTTCACAGGATATGCATTTCTAGTTAATAGATATTTTCTCTCAGTATTTCAAGGTATTATTATGATTCTTGGTTTCCATTATTGCAGGCTAAGGTGTCTGCCATCACCTTAATTGCCTTTTTTTTTTTTTTTGCAAGTGATCTTTTCTTTCTAGCTCCTTGTAAGATCTTTTTGTCCATTTTTATTTATCCTCCTTGGTATATGTAATACTCCCTCTCTATACGTATGTTCAAGACTTTTATCCCTTCTGGAAAATTTTCAGCCATCATCTCTTCAAATAATGCCTCTCTCTCTGTATTCTCTCTCACACGATGTGTGTTAGACATTCTTACTTTATTACTAATATTTCCTAACTTTTACATTTTTTAATCTTATCTGTCTACGTTGTTTCATGTAATTTCTTTAGATATATTTTCCAGTTCACTAATCCTACCTTTAGCTGTGTCTAAGTTGCTGTTTAGTAATTTCACTGAGTTTTAAATCTCAACAATATCATTTTAATGTCAAATAGTTGTTGAATTTCGTATTTTCAAACGTGCCTGGGTATTTTAGCTGGCCTCTTGTTGGTTATTATTCATTTATATGACTTCAGCTTTTATTTCTTTAAAAACTTTGTTTCTTATTCTCTAGCTATTTTATAGTTTGGTTTTTTTTTTTTAAGATTTTATTTATTTATGTGACAGAGAGACAGCCAGCGAGAGAGGGAACACAGCAGGGGGAGTGGGAGAGGAAGAAGCAGGCTCCCAGCGGAGGAGCCCGATGTGGGACTCAATCCCTGAATGCCGGGATCCCGCCCTGAGCCAAAGGCAGACGCTTAACGACTGCACTACCCAGGCGCCCCAATATAGTTTGTTTTTCTAATAACGTTTTGGAAGTCTAAATCTGTAGTTTGTTGTTTCTGGTGATCCTCACCTCATAGTAGTTTATTTCGTAGTGTCTTGTGATCTTTGATTATGAGCTCATACATATTTGATTATAATTTATGGAAATAGTGCTGGCCTAAGTTGAGAAGACTTTTCTTTTGAAGAAATTGTGTTTGCTTCTGCCTGGAAATAGGAGTTTCCATTGCCTTGACCATTGTAACTAATTTCAAGGATCCCTGCCTTGGTGTGGAAGTGAGTTTAGGTGCTTCTGGCCCCATGATGCAGTCTAGTCACCTGTTATAGTACTAATATTATCATTCACCATTAGGGTACCCCTGCCTCTCCTTCTCTAACTTTGCCTCAAGGTTATTTGAGGGTACTATTGCCATTATTTTCTGCAAGCCCAGCAGTGCATGAAATGTGTGTTTTAGGTACCTGATGTTCTTTAGGTACCTAATTGGTCATACTGCTGGAAGCAGTTCTTAATGTTCTTTTCAGTTGTTTCTGATCTTTTTAAGTTATTCTTTGAGCTTTATTTTTTTATTTTTTAAAGATTTTATTTATTTATTATTTTTGAGAGAGACAGAGAGTGTGTGCACGAACACAAGCGAGGGTGGGGAGAGGCAGAGGGAGAGGGAGAAGTAGACTCCCTGCTGAGCAGGGAGCCCCATGTGGGGCTTGAGCCCAGGACCCTGAGATCATTGAGCTGAGCTGAAGGGAGATGCTTAACTGACTGAGCCACCCAGGCACCCCTCATTGAGTTTTTAGTTTCAATTACTTGTTTTTTCTATTTCTAGGTATTTTATTTATTTTTGAAAAAATCAGCTTGGTGATGTCTTAGAGTCTTTTGCTTCTGACCATATTTTCAAGCCCTTGTTATTTCTTTAAATTAGTGGTTCTCAACCAGCATGATACCATCACAAAGAAGGTGTTTGGAAATTGGGGGGGACGGGATTTTGGTCATTTCCCCTACAAATGATGATCAGTGAAAGGAAAGGTTCGTTACTGTTGTGTAGGAATGCTAGATAATTTCAGTGTATGAGACAGTATCACAAAACCCACCCGTTGTCCTATCTACATTATGACTTTTCAATATTCTTGCCAACACTCATATTGGTGAAAAACCTGTTTAGAAATATCAGAGCCTCAAACTAAATTCAGTTTTACATTTAAGTACAAATATTTTGTCGTCTGTTATAATATATGTCAAATTTTATTTAAATAAAACTACACTATAAATTGAGGGAAAGTTATACTTTGTTTTGGATTTTTTTAATACTTTGTTTAAAATGCCGCTGTTAGTATTTGAGTGGCCAATAAAGGACATCAATATCAGTGTGTATTTGTAGTTGGCATAGGTAAATATGTTGCAGAGCAGATTTGAGACTTATTTTAACAGGTTTAAATTCAAATATTATCAAATTAGCATATACACATGAGTAAGTTTATTTTAAAATACTTCATATTACTAAAAATTTTTCCATTTTTTTATAATTGAGATAGTTTATATATAAAGAAATGCACATCTGAAATGTATAATTTGGTGAGTTTGGATAAAATACACACCCATATAACAAATACCATCATCAATATATAGAACGTTTTTTATCATTCCGGAAACTACCCTGTGCCTCTTTCCAGCCAGTCTCTGCTTTCTATATGTAACTTGATTTCTGTCCCCACAGATTGCTTTTCCCTAAACTTAACATAAATGAAATTAATCATGCAGTATACACTTTTATGTTTATTTTACTAAACAAGTGATTATGAGATTAATTTGTTGTGTGTATTATTAGGTGTTTTAATTTTAATTAGAGTGTAGTTTTTAATTTGAATGTATCACAACTTGTATATCCATTTACTTGTTGATAGATGTTTGGCTCATCAGTAGTGTGTTGTTGTTATAAATAAAGGGGCCATAAACATTCATATAAAAGTCTTTTTGTAGACTTGTATTTTTATTTCTCTTAAGGAATTACATAAAAGTGGAATTGCTGAATTATACAGTAGCTTTCCAAACTTTATGAGAAACGACCAGTTTTTCTAACCAGCAATGTTTATGAGTTCAGGTTGTTCCATATCTTCCCTTCATATTTAAAATTTCAGTGATTTTAGTTTTAGGCTTCTTACGGATTGTATAGTGAGTAGTATCACCTTTTGGTTTTAATTTTCATTCCCATAATGACAAATGAGCATCTTTTCACATACTTTAAGCCATTTGTACTTCTCTTTTGCTTGTTTGTTTTTTAAAATTGAGTAGCCACTTTCTTACTGAGTTATGAGAATTCTTTATTCTAGATACAATTTCATTGACAGATAATATACTGAGAATATTTTCTCAGAGTTTCATCTTTTTCCTCTTCATATCAATCTTTTGATGAGCAAAAGCTTTTTAATATTAAGAGAGTCTAATTTATCAATTTTTTAAATGATTGGTGATTGCTGTATTCTAAGAAATGTTTGCCTACCTCAGGGTTATAAAGGTATTCCCTCATATTGTCTTTAAAAGTTCTGTAGTTGTACCTTTTATGTTTAGGCTGTTACTCTTAAGTTAATTTATTTTGATACGTGGTCTTAAGTAGAGGATGAGGTTCATTTTCTCCCCATAAGTTTATCTAATTTTTCCAGTGTCTTTTTGATGAAGACTTTCTTTGTTTCACTGATTTGCCTTGGCATCAGTTGGCCACATAAAGTGACGTGTTTATGGGTTCTGTTTTCTTATATTTAACCAAATTTTCTCTCCTAACATCAATACCACACTGTCCCCCCCCCACACACACACACTGTTTTATTTATTGTATCTCAGCTGGGGGTGATAGTGCATTGTAGGAGATATTTGGCAATGTCTGGAGGAGACATCTTCGGTTGTTACAACTGAGGAGTGGTGTTGCTACTGGCATCTAGTGACCAGAAGCTAGAGATATTGCTAAAAATCTTATAATGCTCATGGCACCCTCCATAAGAATTATCCAGCCTAAAATGTTATAGTGATGAGACTGAAAAACCCTACTGTATCTTTATATTAAGTCTTGAAATCATGTAATATCAGTCCAACTTTGTTGAAAATTGTCTTGGATATTCAAGGTCCTTTGCATTTTTATATAAATTACAAATGAACTTGTCAACTGGAAATTTGATTGGGATTGCATTTAATCTACAGAATAACTTGGTGAGAATTTACGTGTTAAGAATGTTGAGTCTTCAGATTCGTTAACCTAATACATAACCATATATTTAGGTTTTCTTTTCTTTCTCTCAGTAATGTTTTGTCATTTTTAGTGTAAAAAGTCTTCCATATCTTTTTAAAATTTATTCTTGAGTATTTTATTTATTTTGATGCTATTGTATATAAACTTTTAAAATTCTGTTTACTGTTTGCTGCTAGTGGTAAAATATAACTGATCTCTTGACTACTATATTTACCCATTAAATCTGTTATCTTTTCTAGATACTTTATGATTTTACATTTTAACATTTATGTCTGCAGGTGATTTTCCTTTTCCTTTTCCATCTTTATGCCTTTTATTTCTTTCCTTTATTTATTTATTTATTTTTTTGGCCTCCAGCACTGGCTAGAGACCTCAGTAACATATTATTTAGAAGTGGTGAGAGTGGATATCCTTGCCTTCATAGTCTTTAGGGGAAGATATTCAGTATTTCACTATTAATGATGATGGTAGTCCTTTGTTAGGTTAAGGGAGTTTTCTTCTGAGAGTTTTTGATCATGAATGAATATACATTTGTCATGCTTTTATCTGGAGGTACCGAAATGATCAGGTGTTTTTTTCTCCTTTATTTTATTAATATTGTGAATTAATTGACTTTTCAGATGATAATACCAACCAATATATATTTCTGGGATAAACTCCATTTGGTCATGATACATAATTATTTTTTTTATGTTGTTGGACTCTTTTTGCTAATATTGTACTAATGATTTGTGTGTTCATGAAGGATACTGGTACTTAGTTTTATTTTCTTATATTTGTCAGGTTTTGGTATTGGATTATTTAGATCATATTGTTTCTATCTTTATACTGAAAGAGGTTTTGTAAGACTGTATTATTTGTTTAAAATTTTTTTCTTTAAATGTTTGATAGATTTCACTAGTGAAACCATCTGGGCTTGAAGCTTTCTTAATGGAGTTTTTTTTATTATTACAAATTATTACAAATTTAGTTTCTTTAATAGATTTAATTGACATCTCCAGGGAAACAAAACCAGTATAATAAATACTATATTTTATATAGCATATTTTATTACATATAGTACATATTATATACAGTATAGTATGTTCTTATAGTATATATACTATGTATGTGCTATAAATATAGTAATATGTAATTAGTTCATGCTCTTGTGGAGTTGACAAGTTCAAATTTGCAGGGCAGGCCAACAGGCTGGAGACGGAGGGAACAGTTGATGTTGCAGCTCAAATCCAAAGGCAGCCTGCAGGCAGATTTCTTTCCCTAAGGGACCTTAGTCTTTTTCCCTTACGGCCTTCAACTGTTTAGATCAGGCCCATCCACATTAGGAAGGGTGATCTGCTTTACTCAAGGTCTCTTGAACTAAATGTTAATCACATCTAAAAAGGACCTTCACAGAAACATTCAAACTGCTGTTTGACCAAGAAGTGGATACAATCCCCTAGCCAAGTTGAAACATAACGTTAACCATGACAGAAGGCAATTTAGATTTTCTTTGTGTTTTTATATTGTGTTTTTTCAAAGAATAAGTCCTTTTTATCTAAGTTGTGGAATGTTTTTGGCATAAAATTATTTATAATATTACTTCATATACTTTTAATACCTGTAAGATGTAGCAATATTCCTTCTTTCATTCCTGATGTTGGTAATTAGTTTCTTGGTCAGTCTTAGTAGGAGTTCATTAATTTTGTTAATCTTTTCAAAACAATTTTTGGCTCTGTTAAATTTCTCTATTGTTTGTTTTCTATTTCATTGATTTCTACCCAATTATTTAATTCATATTACTTACTTTGGCTTTATTTTGCTCTTTTTCTGCTTCTTAAGGTGAAAACTTAGACCATTGATTTTTTAAACTTTTCTAATATAAACATTTAAAGCCCTAAATTTCTAGGCACTGCTTTAGTTGTATTGCACAAATTTTAACATATTTTGTTTTCATTACTCTTGTGATTTCTTCTTTGATCTTTGCTATTTGAAAGTGTGTTAGGTAATTTCTAAAATATCTTGTTTTTCTGTATGTCTTATTTATTTCTAAATTTAATTACATTGTGATCAGAAAACATATTTTATAAGATTTCAATATTTGAAATTCATGGAGACTTCTTTTATGTCCTAAGCCATTATTCTATTCTGGACCGTGTTCCATGTGCACTTGAAACCAATGCATATTCTGCATATATTGAGTGCATTGTTCAATGATGTCTTTGAGTTGTGGTATTACTGATATTGCCTACATTTTTACTGATGTGTGTGTCTACTTGTTTTATCAATTACTGAGAAAGAGTTGTTAAATCTAATTGTAATTGTGGGTTTCTCTCTTTTTTTTTGTTTTTTTTTGACTTCTGACAGTATTTGCTTCCTGTTTTGAAACTCTGTTGGTAGCAGATTAGTTGCATTCACAGTGGGATTATTATGCTTCCTGATGGATTGACCCTCTGTGTTTACAAAAGTTCCTATTTCTTCTCATCTTGAAGTATCTTTTGTCTGATACTAATCTAGCCACACGAACTTTTTTGTGATTATTGTGTGCATGGAGTACTTTACGTTTCCTTTTAATTCCAACATACCTATGACTCTCTCTATATATAGTGTGTCTCCTATAGTCAGGATATAATTAGATTTTTTTTTAAAGACCTTATTTATTTGAGAGAAAGGGTGGGGGAGAGTGAGCATGAGCAGGGTGAGAGGCAGAGGGAGAAGCAGGCTCTCTGTTGAGCAGAGAGTCCGATGCGGGGCTCGATCCTTGGACTCTGGGATCGTGACCTGTGCTGAAGGCAGATGCTTAATCGACTGAGCCACCCAGGGGCCGCAGATCTTTTTGTTTTTTAATCAAACCTGACAATCTCTACTTTTTAACTTGCGAATTGAGTCTGTTTGTATTTAATTATTGATATATTTAGATACAAGTGTACCAGTTTGCTATGTTTTCTATTTTTCTCGTTTTTCCCCTCTATTCTTTGTTTTCTGCCTTCTTGGTTAATAATGTTTCATGTGCTATAAAATGTAAGAACCTTACAAAAGTATAATTTCATTCACCCCTATGTCATCTTTTGTGCTATTGTATCATATACTTACTTCAAAATTAACTTATATATTCCACAATTTAGTGTTGGTACTTTTGTTTTAATATTTATCTTAAAAGTACTTAAGAGAGGAAAATAGCATTTTATGTTTACATACATATCTTGCATTTCTAATTCTCTTTACTTTTTTTTTTTCTTAAGATTTTATTTATTTGACAGAGAGAGAAACACAGCGAGAGAGGGAACATAAGCTGGGGAGTGGGAGAGGGAGAAGCAGGCTACCCACCAAGCAGGGAGCCCAATGCGGGGCTCGATGCCAGGATCCTGGAATCACGCCCTGAGCCAAAGGCAGCCACTTAATGACTGAGGACACCCAGGCGCCCCCTCTTTACTTCTTTTTGTAGATGGATATTTCCATGTGGTAGCATTTCCCTTGAGCCTGAAAAAACTTTTTTTAAAGATTTCGTTTATGTATTATTTTTGAGAGAGAGAGTGCCTGAGCACAAGCAGGGGGAGGGGTAGAGGGAGAAGCAGACTCCCCGCTGATCGGGGAGCCTGATGTGGGGCTCCATCCCAGGACCCTGGGATCATGACTTGAGCCAAAGGCAGACGCTTAACTGACTGAGCCACCCAGGCACCCTGAAGAAATTTTTTTTTATAGTGTGTCTTCGTGGAAGTCTGCTGGCCATGTTCTCTCCTGTGTGTTTATCTCCCCCTCATTTCTGGAAGGCAGCCATGCTCACCACTGTACTACCAGTGCACTATCTGACCCATGTTTCCGACGCATATTTTTGTAAGTTCAGAATTTTCAAATGAAAGGAGGGTTTTTTTTTTTTTTTGCCTTTACTACTTTGAAGATGTTGTTCATTTATCACCTGGCCTCCATTATTTCTGGGAACACACTAAATGTCATTAATTTTTTTATTCCATGGTACATATTTTTTACCCCAAGGTAGGTCTCTTCTCTTTCTGAGACTCTAATTACATTTATAACACACCCTTTCATATCACCCCCAAGGTCACAGAGACTCTGTTCATATTTTTAGTCCTTTATTTTCTCTGCAATCTGTATTATTTCTTTTGTAATTTGTCTTTAAATTTACAGAATTTTTCTGCAGTTTCCATGATGCCGTTATCTAATCAGTGAATTTTTCATTTTAGATATGGCTTTCTGTTTTAGAATTTCCAGTTGGCTTATTTTTTATAGGTTTTAGTTTTTCTGCCAAGATTCCCCATTTTTTCATTCATCCTGTCCTTCTTTTCCTTTATATGGTTGAACGGACTTATCATAATTGTTTTGAGCTCTAAACATATGGGTCTTTTCAGGGTCTTTTCTGTTGACTACTTTTTTCCTTGAATGTGGTTGTTTTTTCCTGTTTCTTTACATGTTATTAATTGTTTTATTGTATGCAGAATGTTGTGGCTGATAAGTTGTAGGGAGTCTGGGTTTTTATCTTCTTTCTTTCTTTCTTTTTTTTTTTTTTTAAAGATTTTATTTATTTATTTAACACAGATAGAGACAGCCAGTGAGAGAGGGAACACAAGCAGGGGGAGTGGGAGAGGAAGAAGCAGGCTCACAGCGGAGGAGCCTGATGTGGGGCTCGATCCCACAATGCTGGGATCACGCCCTGAGCCGAAGGCAGATGCCCAACCACTGTGCCACCCAGGCGCCCCTTTATCTTCTTTCTTGAGTGTTGTTCTGGCAGGCATTTGAATTACTGCTAGATTTTTATTCTGCCAGCCTTGTTTTTCTTCTAAGTCAGTAAATAAATGTGGATTAAAGTACAGGAAAATAAAAAAAGAGCTACAGAGAAATACTAGAATAAAAATTAGTGTGAGTTCACCAATATGCAATAAGTAAAAGGAAAATGGGGCGCCTGGGTGACTCAGTTGGTTAAGCATCCAACTCTTGATTTCAGCTCAGGTCCTGATCTCAGGGTCATGAGATCGAGCCCCATGTCAGGCTCCACACTGGGCATGGAGCTTGCTTAAGGTTCTCTATTCCTCTCCCTCTGCCCTCCGCCCCCGCTCCTAAAAAAAAAAAAGAAAAGGAAAGTCATCCTAATTAAAGAAGCATAACATTTCAAAATAAATTAAAAAACACTCGACACATAAAAAAATGAGAAAATACAATATTCTTCAAATGAGCTAGACCTCAAGTGTAAGTGTAGTGCCTGATTAATTCCTCATGTTATAACATGGCATATGATAATGATGAAGTACAGGAAAAACTTATTTCTACCACATGCTGAGACATACATGCAGTATCAAGCATATAAAAAAGACCTTGGAGACCATATCTTTTAATAGATGATGAGAAATAGCTGATGGACTGGAAAACATTATAAAACAATTGTTTCTGGAAACAGTATCACAGTAAGGCTGAAAAAGTAACTTGCAACCCCCAAATAAATAATTTCTACATGTAATTTTTCAATATAGATATTTCATCTCTGTGTTATTAAAAAATATGAATACATAGAATATGTAGGGACCATACCCTAGAGGAAGGGCTTCACCCTAAACCAAAATAGATCTCATGACCCTGAGATCAGGACCTGAGCTGAAATCAAGAGTTGGATGCTTAACCAACTGAGCCACCAGGTGCCCCATTTTCCTTTTTCTTATTGTATGTTGGTGAACTCACAGTAATTTTTATTCTAGTATTTCTCTGTACCTCTTCTTTTTTTATTTTCCTGTACTTGTATGGAATGGCTTCACTTAAATCCAAATTTGCTTACCTTAGACAAGTAATCTGTCTTCTAGCATTGTTTAGTTTCTGCATATTTTATTAAATATGTATTATTTTACTATGAATTACTTTTTTCTTCTATATAATTTATTATAGTTAAGGAATATATATTATATATATATATGCACGCACGATGTGTGTATATAGATTATATTATCTTACATTTCTTTCAGGATAGGAATAAGGGCATTAAAAACACTTACTACCAAAAGTAGATATTGGCCTGATAATGTTGAGAGCCATTGCTTTAAAGATATCAAAACTTATTTATTTTACAGTTTGAATCTGATCAACCCAATGTCTGAAGTCTTTAGGTCTGATTCTACTGTCTGTCGTTCATGGTGCCCTATTTTCCTTTGTCTTTTATGATTTTTTTTAAACCAGTCATATCTCTTGGACTTTTATTTATAAGAATTCTTTCACTCCTGGCTTGAAAGGTGCATTTTTTCCAGAGACAATTTTTGTCTTTGCTTCCTCATGTGCCTGGAGGCACTGAACCAACTGGGAACCATTTTATAATGAATTCTCGGTGTATGCCATATGCCCACTTGAGCTGTAACACCACACACAGTCTGGCTTATAGTTATCAGTTCTCAGGGGAGATTTGTTTTCTCTTCCTCCCAACATCGTGTTGGGGGTAGAAAAGTTTCCATGCCATCCCCTTCTTCTGGGCAAGCTTATTTTCATTTATCTTTACACTGTGAGTGCAGTTTTGGGGGTTTCCAACTCTGTGGGACAGGATCTCCAGTAGGACTCCCAACTTCCGGACAGGTCCTGGACTTTGTTTCCTGACCCCTCTACTCCCTGTGACTCCCCCCCCCTCCCAAAGTGAAAGCTTAAGGTTGGCAGTATTCTCTGGTGCCTCCAGGGTGAGAGTCTGTTTCAATGCTCCACTTACTGCCCTAGTTTCCTGCTTTCACTTCGTTTTTTACTTCTAAGCATTCCCTATTTTCTTGCCTGATCAGTAATGCATTTCAAAAGATGTTTTAAAAATATTTTATCTAGTATTTTTAGTTGTTTTCAGTGATATGGTCAGAACACTTTATATGCTGCTTTAAAAGGTATATAATTCATTGTTTTTTTATATGATTGATTTTTTAAATTTTTTTTGTTTTTGCTAGTATACTTAAAACTATTTGTCATTTTTCTTTCTATATTTGTGAATTTCCTGTTTGTGTCTTTTGAACGTTTTTCTATTGGACTCTGGTGATTTTTAAAAGAATATGTAATATACAACTTTGGAAAGGGCTGAAATGAAGTGAATCCCCTGAGAAGTCCATTTTTCCTAAGATATGCATGTTGGACTTTGAGGAAGTGAAGTTTAATACTGGCACTACAGTTCAATTACAGTTCCTTAATTTTTTTGTATTCACTGTATGTTCTACCTGAGGCTTCTTACTACCTCCGGCTTGCGAAATCCATCAACCTATTTTAATACTTCATCTTATTTGATCACTCTCAGCCACTTTCTCCAGTACAAAAACCGCATCTTCTTTTTTAACTAGGGAAATGTCTCTTTTCTTGCCTTCCTACTAATTCTCTGACTTTTCCTTCTTAGATGCCTAATTGGTTCTAACACTTGAACATTATTAAATAGAAGAATTTCTGAAAACTTTGTCTGCAGTCCTCTTCTCACTCTTCACACTTTGCTGGTTGACCTTCCTCCCATGGCTTTAGGACTGTCTGTCCTTTCAGTGATATTCCCCAAATCTGTGACTTCAAGTTTCAGACTGGTGTCTCCAGCGACGTGCATCAGCATATAGTTAACTTTTGCTGTTACTACTTTTTTGAAAATTCCTTAAATAGTGACTGCTCAAACTTAGAAAGCCAAGAGGACTTGTCAAAAGATGACTAGATAAAGGGAAGTTGACCTGACTTTGGTGGTTTTGCCCAGGAGATGTGGCTTCTGCCATAGGGTTACATGACAGCTCAGTGGTATCTGTTACTCTGTGATATTGACTAGAGTCCATGACTATGATATTCAGTACAAAAAGTATGTTAGGTGGGAATCCATGCTTTTATATCTTTTTGACATTAGTCACCCAACACCTCTCTTACTTTAACGATCCTGCCCTTTTTGTACTCTCCTTTTCACCCCCAGGTTCCAACAGCTTATAATAGTTATCCTTTTCACTGTTTTTTTTTCTTCTGTTATGCTATTTTTAAAAAAGTAATACAGGGTAACTGATTTTATAAATTTTTGTTTGTTTCATTTACATTAATCAAGGTAACACTAATATGGTCATCACTGGTTGGTGATTGAGTGGGCCAAATGGGCTAAGAGATGTACCTGAAGTATCAGTTAGCATGATTGATTGATCTTTAGCATGGTATAAAGGCAGGAGATGGGGGATCTGTCCCCAAACAGACAAGAAGTTGAGGAAACCGTCCATAGATTTAAGAGAGTTGACCTAAGAGTAAGCTTTGTGTTTCCATTTTGTTTTTAAAGGACAAAAGACAGTGAAGATTTTTATAATATCTTTTCCTTTTCTTTGAGCCAATCAAGTAACACCAGGAAGAATAGTCATTACCATTTACCATCTAGTCCAAGGAACCATTTTTAAAACACATTTTGAAAGTCATTTTACAAATAATTTACAGATATAAAAATAAAGGGATGTCGTGAAAAATAGCTATATTGGAAATTAGTAAGAATTTAAATGTAACCAAAAAAACTTCATTTTGTATTTTTCTGGCATGAAGATACATGTATCCAAAATGGGCAATATCCTTTAGATGCAAGTAATTGCTCATGGATGGTCTGGAACATACTCATCTTATAAATATTGATCCAGATGTCAAACAAATTTCTATGAGATTCCAGCTTTTTATTACCTCTGGTTCTTACACTTTTATCCACAAAATGCAGTGTTTTGAAAAGTTTCATGGCTCATAGTTTTGTTGAAGATATGATGGTCGATTTCTTCAGTCTGTAATAGCAAAGTACCTTCATAATATTGATTTGAATGATCAATTCAGTGAACTTTTTCATTTCTATGCTGTTTATCTCCATTCAGTAGAGCCTTCAGCATTTGCCCACTTATGAACCATAGCAAGTAAATTTCCTAGTACAAACTTGATAAAAGGTAAAAGAATACATGTCTGTTTTGCAAAAATTTATGGTCAAAAAAATAGACATCCTCCTCCCTGTAGAATGACTAACTGGATAACAAATTTCATTGTTGCCCATAGAAACATTGCTCACTCATCTATTTTTCAATTTGAGAAAATATATTTAGGATATTATCTTATATAATGACTCATAATCTGAGATTTAGTTTATACAGTTTGTTTTACCATCATCATTTGTCTGGAGTACTGCTGTCTATTCTTTTTGTATTTATGTTCTTACTTGTCTAACAACTGCAAAAAATCTTCTGTCAATTTTCTTCTCTTTGCCATTATGGACAGGAAATGAAACATTCTGAATTCTCAATGGTGTTTAATGAAAGGTTAAAAAGAAAAAGACTACAAAAATTCTGTCTCCTGAGTTTGGGCAATGCAGTAAGAAAGCTGAAGGATGATGAAATAGTCGTGATTTATTTCACTATTTTATCACCCCCTAGGTGATTACATTATTTAAAAAATTTTTTTTCAGTGAAAACCTTATTTTCAAAGTGGTGATTTCCCAGTGATCGGAAGATTATTTAATTGTATAATTAATAGAATATTACAGAGGCAGTGCAGAATCAGTTAAACTGATTAAGTTCTGTGCCAATAGTTTTGGACTCCAGTATTGCATGAGACAGTTGAGTGATGATTTAGATAATCTTCATTCCAAATGAACATGTAGTGTAATTGATATTAGGGTTATGAAATTAGAAAAGATTGAGGCTCTTGAGTGTAGGTATTAGAAATCCTCTCTCCCTTTTTTTTCATCATCTGAGTTCCTTCTAGTCTCAGTTGCCTCTCCTCTCAGCTTGGACTGCTCATTTCAATAATGCTTTTATGAGTGAACTAAGTCCCCCTCACCCTCTTGTCTTTTCCCAACACCCACCTTGCCAACAGCAACTCTACATAAATTTGGGTCTTTTCTGCTTCCCATTGCCCTGCTCACTACTGGGCTAGCAAATATTTCTTGGAGAAAGTTATAAAATCAGGCTGAGTGCTCATTACAAGGGTACAGTGATACCAAGATCATAGTTGGGAGAGAATCGAGAGAATTCAAATCCTAGCACCATCTTACAAGTGAGATGGAAAGTTAATATTAGAGCTAAAAAGAAAAGCCAAAGATTCCTGACCTTTGTTTCAGTGTTTTCCACCATAGTGAGTTGAAAAGTCAGCAAGCTGAGGGGAAATTCTATAAAATATGAGGTAAGAGAAAAAGCCGTTAGGGTATCATGTTGGCCTGAATGGGAAATATTCTTTCTCCTCCCACCCCAGCTTTATTGCAGTCTAATTGACATATAAAATTGTAAAATATTTGCAGTGTACTTGTGATGATGTGATATATGTATACATTGTGAAAGGATTCCACCTATCTAGTTAACTAGTTAACTAACACATTCATCACCTCCCTTATTTATCTTTCTTTCTTTTGTTTTGGCAGAAGATTTAAGTTCTATTCTCTTAGGAAATTTCAATTATATAGTACAGTGTTATCAACTATAGGCACCATGTTATACATGAGATTCTCAGATCTTATTTATCTTATAGGTGAAAATTTGTATACTTTTACCAATCTCTCCCCATTTCTCTCTCCCCCCAAGCCCTGCAACCACTTTTCTATTCTGTTAATATGACTTTGACTTTTTTTTAGATTCCACATATGTAAGATGATACAGTATTTGTCTTTCTGCGTCTGACTTATCTCATTCAGCATAATGCCTTCAAGATCCGTCCATGTAGTCACAAATGGCAGGACTTCCATTTTTATGGCTGAATAATATTCCATTATGTGTATGTGTACCACATTTTCTTTATCCATTCATTCATCCGTGGACCTTTAGTTCATTCCTATGTCTTGGCTATTGTGAGTAATGCTTCAGTGAACATGGGGATACAGATATGTCCTGGAGATAGTGATTTCATTTCAGTTGAATATATGCCCAGAAGTAGAATTGCTGGATCATATGGTATTTCTATTTTTAATTTTTTGAGAAGCCTCCATGCTGTTTTCCACAGTGGCTGTACCATTTACAGTACCACCAGCAGTGCACAAGGATTCCCTTTTTTCCACATCCTTGCTGATACTTGCTATCCCTTGTCTTTTTGATAAAGCCATTCTAACAGGTGTGAGGTGATATCTCACTGTGGTTTTGATTTGCATTTCCCTGATAATTAGCATGTTGAACAGCTTTTCAGGTACCTGTTGGCCATTTACATGTCTTCTTTGGAAAAATTTTAATTTTTGTATAATTTTAAGCTCCTTTTTAGTGAAGTTGGAAGTAATTCCCAGGATTATGAAACAGCAAATGTTTCAAGGTATAGGAAAATTAAGATCACTGAGAAAAAACACAAAAACGAATACTGGGTTTAATAACCCTAGGGATTAAAGTTAGTTGTGCTTTTATTGTATCTCTATTCTAGATTCTAGGTACTTAAAGAGTAAGATCCTAATGATGTCATAATGATCTTTGATCTCAACCAGTGGCTTCTGTGGTTGGATATTTACTGTATAAGAATTAAAGGATAATTTCCAAAAACGGTAATATCTTGGCTCTGATACAAAATGAGCAAGTATTAAAGATTCTATTTAATTCAGTTAAATGAGGAAAACAGGCAGCTGTAATAACCTGTTCAAAGGACGATCCAAAGAACAGACACATTTGTAGATCAGGAATATTGAAATTAATATCCAATGGGGGCAAAACATGCTCCTTTCAGGGTGGGAGAGGACAGGACAGAATTTGCCTCTGTATCCGTTACTGGCAATGTAAAGAGCTGTAAAATTACTCTCCTAAATCAGAATCAGGTAATCCATAAGTGTGAGCTCTAGATCTAGACAACGCAGTTTTCCACTGAAGCACAGCTTTCTCCCTATACCTGTGTTGTATTCAATTAAGTTATAAAAATAAACCATCTAAAGAGAACTTCACATTCAGTGTGATTAATAAATAGCACTTTGCCATTTGCAGCTATCATATTTTTAAATTTTTACTTTTCTGAAATATGTATATTTTTTAAGTAAAAAAATCAAGTATTACCCAAACAAATTTACCTCCTTTCACTACATCTGCCATACTTTTCACAATTTTTTTTTTGTTAGAAAAACATCAAAAAATTACTCAGTGGCTTTGTTTCTTTTGTGTCACTAAAGGAATAAATCAAATTCTTCATATAAACTTCTACCAGCCAAATTCAAAGGGTGACCAGAGGAGATGAAAATTCCATTGCTCACATACTCAAGAGCTTGTCTTGAAGACAAGCCACTTTTTGGCTTATAGAGTATGTACAAACAAATCTGTTAAATGTGTGGAATCTAGCCCTGATGTTAAGCACTGATTAAGAGGATTTGGACATGTGTAAACAATCCTGGCTCTGACGAGGACCTGTCTGCTCTTCTCATGCCTACCTGCAGTTTTTACCTCCATCCTTGGCTTGACAGCCATTTCTTTCATAACTGTGGCCATGTGTTCACAGGGTCACAGCCTTAAAATGTTCAAATAGGGAAACAAGATTCCTTAAAGGATCAGTGACCAGAGAAAAGATCTGCAGGGATGCCTTATCAGCTTGACCATCAAGCTTTATTCATATAAACAGCTGGATAACATGAAGAGCAGCTGCAGCCAGTAAGGAGGAAAAAAAAGAAGTAGCCACGAAGCCAAGAATACCTTACATGACTTTACCTTGAGCTTTAATTTTCAAGATCAGTCTAATACAGAGACGAAACATCAGCATTCACGGAGGTTATCTAGACATAGTCGCAATTTTCTGCATTCAGTTTTCACCTTCCTACCTACATGGTGAACAGTTTAAGAACTGCTAATTTTTGGCATAGGACAACAGATAGTCAGAGACCAATTAGGCTAGAGGGGGAGTGGACAGAGGTCATTTACTTCTTGTCTGTATTTCGTCGTTTTCCTCAACACTAGCTGGTGCTGGAACAGGAGATCAAACTTATTGATCCTTAGAAGCCTTTCACTGGTGAGTTCAGCAGAATAGTTTTAACTCCTGATTCCCGAGTAGCCATAGAGATGCGGATGGTTTAGCACAGTCTTCTTTTGCCTCCTGCACATGAATTCATTCTGAGAGTACATTTTGGGTAGATCGTACCAAGCAACATACTCTAGAATAGTAGGCCCTCTATAAATATGTTTAATGCCACCCATATAAACACTGTCAAACTGGAAACTTTACACATAGTTCTTACTAATTCAGTAATATAGGGGTAATTCAGTGTTAATATTAATTTAGTAATACCACAATTGAAAGGTGTTTAAACCCTCTATCTTCATAGAAACTCAAATACCAACATTGACACTTGCACCAAAAGTAACTCGGTCATGGTAACTTCATAGCTTTCAATAACCCATTTGGCTAAATAATAACTCACTTGGGTAAAATCTTCTAATCTAGCCCTCTTGTTGCCTCCAGCTTGCAAACAACCAGCATAAATCTGGAACTATTATCTAACCTTCTCCTGGGTGGGTCATCAGTCATGCCAGTGAAATTGATTCTTGACCTCTGTACATCTTTCTTTCTTTTGAAATTTCTCGTGCTGTCTCTTCCTTCTGTGTTTTAATGGTGAGGTGTGATAAAAGATGAGCTAGTCATTTTTATTCTGTAGTCTTTGTTTATATACCTAAGGTGTTTTTATTGTGTATTTAAATTCTTTCATATATTATTTTGACATTGACATCCATTTCTCTAAATAACAAATTATTGCTTCATGTGTCAAGTAATCATGATGAATCTACTCTTTTAAAATTGCTTCTGATTTAATAGTTAAAAAAAAAAAAAAAGATTCAACGTACACCTAAAGAGAAAGGTATCACTTTAGAATGACTTGTAAAATAACATAAAAATAGGGCTGGTTTACAGAGCCAAAGAGGGAAATCATGTGATGACCAAGAAAAAAAAATTTATAAAAGTTGACACAAAATCAGTAGTGGAATTGTATTTCTTCTGGCTGAACCAATGCTTATTTACAGCCGATGTCACACCTCTGACACCGGTGAGGTGAAATGGTCTAGTGAAAAGCAAGCAGCCCTGGGGGTTTTAAATTTTCGGCAAGACGGCTATAATGGATAAATGAACCAGCATTTTCAGGTTGCATATTATAATCTGATTCTCCAGACATCTAAGCAGACATCCAGTTGTAAGCATTTCTAGTTAAATATTGAATGTCTTCCCTTTCCTTTATATTTGAGACCAGCAGTAACCTAAAAATACTCTACCTACAAGTCACTGTGACCAAATATGGTAGATAAACTGAACTTGGTTCCAACAAGGATAAATTTAAATCCAGTTTGGATGGTTTCACACTATTCACACTACCATTGCAGAGCTGCTTGTGGCACGCACGTGAGTGTGTGTATGTATACGTGTATGAGAGAGAGAGAGACGTCCTGAGCTGGACACTCCTCCTTAGCTGTGTTGGATCATAAAAGCCGTGCTGGCAGAATGTCCACTGCCTGTGAGATTGGATCCAATTTCATAACAAACTGCTTTTACTTCCAAGACATTGGAAAACATTAAGTTATCTGTGTTTAAATACATCTTTCTCCTTGTTTTTTCAACTTTTCCATTAGCCAGAACAGATTACCTGTCTGGAATGTTGTTTGTTACCTACAAGAGAGATAACATTTATATCTCAAACACAGATTTAACTTCTGACCTAGAATTCATTATTATGCTCCTTCTCAAGCTATGGTACAAAGTAGCAGACTCTGAACAAATAATTATTGTTCTGTGGGATTGCCGCAAACCCTACCAAGTGCTTCTACCCATAATGGAATGAAATACCAAAATGTCTGGCTTATAATTATACCTGATTGAAGTGCCCTTCCATGAGAAAGGCTCCCTTTGTCCCTATCTCTCCAATGATTTCTCTCCCCTTCCGTGTCCTCTTCTCTTTTAAAACTGCTATGCGTTCCACCCCCGCTTTGCTTGAGACCCGGCACTGCCATTCATCACATGCCTGCCCCCACATTTTCCATCTTAGCGTTTTGTTTTCATAAGATGATGAAAGGTTTGCAAATAGAGCAATTACTATACTTTAGCTGTTGTCAAGATACTTTGGTGCATTTCTGGCCGACATTATTACGATACAGATGAGAGACCATGGCATTTATCAGAGAGAATGTCCCAAAACAAATAAACATAAGATGGTTCAGAAAGCAGTCAGAAGGGGCGCCTGGGTAGCGCAGTCGTTAAAGCGCCTGCCTTCGGCTCAGGGCGTGATCCCGGCGAGCCGGGATCGAGTCCCACATCGGGCTCCTCCGCTGTGAGCCTGCTTCTTCCTCTCCCACTCCCCCTGCTTGTGTTCCCTCTCTCACTGGCTGTCTCTATCTCTGTCGAATAAATAAATAAAATCTTTAAAAAAAAAAAAAAAAAGAAAGCAGTCAGAAGACATTAAACAACATAAAATATGTAAATATATAAATCTTACCATTCAGCTCACTATTTACATACATTCCATTACTATCTAGTGCAAAGTTGCACTTATAGTGTATTTTTTTCTATGTTGGAAATGCTTTCCCCCAAAATGCTAAGGACACTTTTTAATTTTCTTCTTGTTTCCAGTATTAGTCTTGAGACATCTAAAGATCATCAAATGTTTATTACTGTTGATATAATTTTCTTTTTCTGAAAAATTTTTATAATCTTATTCCTAGTGCTCTGAAATATAAATAAAATATTTCTTTTTTTTTTTTTAATTGATCGGTTGCCCTGGGAAATTGATCTCCTTTTCATTCTGGAAATTTACATCCTTTAGTATGGATTTTCTTTTTAATATTATTTCTCAGATAATTTTCTCCCTTCACATAGTAGATTTTAAGTGCTTTTTTTGTTTTTCATTTCAATTAATGAAAATGATTACATGGGTATTAGAAGCTGTTGAATTCACTAATTGACAAGGTATCAGATAACTTCCCATCATAGAACTAGATGATAAAAGAGGATAGAACAGTAGTTGGTAAGTAAGAAATACCCTCTGAACTCTGTGCATACTCCAGATCAATTTGAAACCTGAAGTTTGGAGGAGACCTGTTTATTTCCTCTGCCAACAGGTTTTTTTTTTTTTAAGTTAATTTATTTTTTTGTACTCTACTTTTTTGTAATCTCTACTCCCAACTTGGGACTTGAACTCACAGCCCCTGAGATCAAGAGGTACATGCTCTTCTAACTGAGCCAGCCAGGTGCCCCTCCGCTGCAGGCAGTTTTAGAGTTTAGAATTCACATTAGCTCTATGTCACAACAGACTGACCCTTACTCTCACTAGAACTAGACAATACAGAGCTATCCAGACATCTCCCATTTATTATGCACCAGAAAGAACTGAATGGCAATTACACTAAATTTTGCTTTAAAAAAAATATTGAGGGCCACCTGGGTGGCTCAGTCATTAAGCGTCTGCCCTTGGCTCAGGGCGTGATCCCAGGTCCCTGGGATCGAGCCCTGCATCAGGCTTCTCCCCTGGGAGCCTGCTTCTTCCTCTCCCACTCCCCCTGCTTGTGTTCCCTCTCGCTGGCTGTCTCTCTGTCAAATAAATAAATAAAATCTTTTAAAAATAAATAAATAAGTAAAAATAAAAAAAATATTGAAAACCTACCCTTAAGGTGGTTTAACTAAGCCAGTTTTCTTTCAACCATCTATCCTGTACTTTCTTTTTCTCCAAGTACAGAAGACAGAATGAGCAGTAGTTACTTTACCAATGGCACTCTTTCAAGTAAAATGCAGTTTGAATATTTGAGTTTTTAAAAATGCCATGACTAATAGATTTTTATAAAAAGCAGAGATCTTGGTATTATATTTATATTCATGAGGAAGTGATTTTTATGTAATAGCCAACAAAGATTAGTCATAGAAATGTTTGCAGGAGTCTTATTTACACTAAAGTTTATATGCTTTTGAGAATTATTTTAGATGCAAGCAGCAGAAGATGGAGACTTGAGTTATTATGGGAAATCAATAAATGTTAATTGGTAATGATGGTGAAGTTAAGAGAAAGTAGCAATTGATGAAGAGCTGTAAATTATCACTCATTTTGATGACATGGGTTCCTACACATTGAACCCAGCCTTGATTGATGAACTCAGAATTGAATAATGGTCTCAGAAGCAGAGAAACTACGTCTAAAGCTAAACTCAGTAGTTTTTTGCACTGGTTTACTTCCACAATTAGCAGGGACCACTGATGGTAAAAGGTGATGGGCTTTTGTGCTCTCACAACCGGAAATTTTAGGGAATGCTTTTTTGTTCCCAGTAAGGAAATAAGATACATACACAGTTTTTTCTTCCTTCCTTACCTTCCTTCCTATTTTCTGAGGCATCAGTGTCCTGTTGAAACAATGTTTGGAGAGATTTATTCTGTTTTGAACCCCATTCCTTATGGTTGGGATTATGAGGGATCTCTTGGTAAGGCTGTCAGTGCTAACTCGGGTTTGTCTACAGCTGTAGTTCTCAAGAAGCGGCTCGCTATCCCCTGGGAAACTTCCAGACCAGCTCAGGTGCATTCAGGGTGGTATGGCCGTAGACTCACCTGGGAAACTTCCAAAAACTATTGAGGCCTGGGCCTCCACCCTCAGAGATTCTAATTTAATCAGTGTGGAGTAGCATTTAGGTGTAAGTATTTTTTAAAAGCTTCCAAGATGATTCTAGAACTGCTGGTATACAAGTTCACTGTCCAGTGAGAAACAGTAATAATGGTTGAATTACAAAATGGAGGTGGAGCTATATAATTGTTCTTTTTCTAATTACACAAACAACATATAAATTCTTTCCTGTTATTTAAAAAAGAAGCCCGGGGCGCCTGGGTGGCTCAGTCGGTTAAGTGTCAGACTCTTGATGTGGGCTCAGGCCATGATCTCAGGGTTGTGAGATCCAGCCCCATGTCGGGCTCCCCAGTGGGCATGGAGCCTGTTTAAAATTCTCTCTCTCTCTCTCTCTGCCCCTCCCCACCACGCACACTCCCTTTCTCTCTAAAAAATAAAAATTAATCAATAATAAAAAATAAATAAAAAAGAAACTCTACAAAAATTAGGGAGTAAACATGAAAGTCCTCCTTGCCATTACACCTCTCTTCTCAGATGTAACCCCTACTAATTTACTGTTTATCCTTCAGTGGTTTTTCCATGCATTTGAAAAAATGTGTACAATTACTTATAACCATATACGGTGTTTTTGAGACATAAGTAGTAGTATACTGTATTTTTGTGTTGTCCTGTGGTATGCTTTTTTTACTTAATTTGTCTTGGATATCTTTCCATTTGAATACACACAGATCTACCTCATTTAAAAAAAATATTCTTTTACTTCATTTCTTTTAATATCTGCAGTGTTTCTTGACGTATGTGGGCTCTAATTTCTTTTCCATCTTCACATGTTTGTAGCTCAGTGGTAAAGAGCATCGACTCTATAGCAGACCACCTGGTTCTGATTATAAGCAATTATTATTAGAAGTAGTATTACTATTATGTCATTTAATTTTTCTATTTTTTACCAATATGGGCAACACTATATTAGAATGTTTCTAATACAGTAGAATATCTCTATAGGCAAATTTTTAGAGTTGGCGTTGTTGGGTGAGAGGGTATGTACATTAAGATTTTGAAATACACTGTAAATTGCCCTCCAAAAGAGGCTGTCTTAATGTACATTCACTCCAACCAGTAGGATCTCATTGTAGTATTTATTTCAAGGCCTATATACATCATTCATATCATAATACGACTTCATGGGCTAACTAAAATGTCAGGGTTCTTTATTTTGACTGGCATTTTATTGAGTTGGTTTGATAGCTCTGATAATAACATGTCATCCTGAAGTTCTGACTTACAGTCTTAAACATATATGATTAAGGAAAATGGAAAAATTATTTACTAATTTTTTAGACAAAAATTTTCAACCAACAAAGTATAAGAGGAGTAGAAATAAAACTGGGCATTGGCATTGAAAACTCTGGACTAGATTAATCCCAACCTTCATTGTATAGATGAGACCATTCAGTGATGGACACTCCTGTTCCCCTATCATAGTGACAGAGCAATAAGCCAAATCTTGGGAAATAATCTATTTCAAATCTCTGTGTGTGTGTGTGTGTGTGTGTGTTGCTGTTTTAAATTCAGGACTCTAGTTTTTAGACTTACATGTAATAAAATTTACATCAATAATGTTGGGTATAATTTTTCATATAATGAAAATGCAAGGGAAATTTATTATTTTCAATTAAAATTTCCTTCTTTGTAAACTCAAGTTTTAGTTTTTTCATCAACACAAAGTAGATGTTGTAGTACCTACTTTATAGGGTTTGGGGAGGATTAAATTATGTAACACATTAGAAACCTTCTTCCCAGTGTCTGGAACATAGTAAGCTTTTAATGAATTAAACATCTTATTATTTCTATTATTATTTTAATTCTGCTAACAGTATGTTAACAGCCATACTCTGTATAGCTCATTTTATTTTTCACATGAGTTAAGGTAATTTAGAGGGATACTGGCTTCTGTATTTCAAAAGATCCAAATACCTTTTTTTTTTTGGTATTAATATGTATTTGTTCCATAAGAAACTTTTTAAAAATCATAAATCACCACTAGCCAGTATTTTTTAAAGCTCAATGTTTTTACCACTATACTTAAGAAAAATCTCTAAAAATTAACCTTACTAAAATATTTTATTGCTGAATTGGCTTACAGTCTTAGGAGTGGTTATAAGAAGAATGAAATAAAGGGCGCCTGAGTGGCATAGCGGTTAAGCATCTGCCTTCGGCTCAGGGCGTGATCCCGGCGTTATGGGATTGAGCCCCACATCAGGCTCCTCCGCTATGAGCCTGCTTCTTCCTCTCCAACTCCCGCTGCTTGTGTTCCCTCTCTCGCTGGCTGTCTCTATCTCTGTCGAATAAATAAAAATAAAATCTTTAAAAAAAAAAAGAAGAATGAAATAAAAGAAACAGACTCATGTAAGGAATAGGTTGCTTTGCTGGAGATCAGAAGATGGGTGCACTATTAGAAGGCTTTTCCAACTCTCTGATTCATCCATGTTTTCAAACTCTCCTCTTGGTATGTTGGGGCAGATCCTGTGACGTGAATAAACTACACCCAGATGTAAATTTAGAATGTGTGGACTTTATCAAAACAAAATGGGGCCTTCGGGAAGAATCTGTGGCCCTCAGGAGGTAAGGGGTGGGCAGATTGCTTCCATCAAAAGCTACCCTGGACCCATTCCTTTTCTTTAGCTCTCTTGGGTTCTTCGATGGCATTTCTGCCGACCCTCTCCCTCCCACTCCCACACTGGCATCTAACACTCCCAGGTGTTGGATTGATTGGCAGACGATTGGATTAGATAACAAGTATAGTCATATTAAAATCGAAAACTATACTGGGGCACCTGGGTGGCTCAGTCGGTTAGGTGTCCAACTCTTGGTTTCGGCTCAGGTCATGATCTCAGGGTCATGAGATCGACCCTGCACTCAGCAGGGAGTCTGCTTAAGATTCTCTCTCCCTCTCCCTCTACCCTATATCCACTCACACTCTCATACACACACTCTCTCTAAAATAAATAAATAAATCTTTAAAAACAAAACAAAACAAAACAAAAACCACTATAGACTTCCATTTCTGGATTTTAGTTGGACTGTATCAGGATTAATAAACAATCGCTTCAAAGAGTCACTTATCCCCTCTCCAAATTGCTTTCTGGAATTCTTTCCAATTTGTGACTTTTTTGTTTTCCTATTTGGAAACTTCATTGATTGTTTTTCACATCTTTCTTTTCCAAGGATTTTTTATGTCCCCTTCCTGTTTTCACCCCTTCTTCCTGCCCATAGCTTACACTTCTTTTTCCTCTCTATTCTCTCTCCTTGATACTACTTGACTCACTGTTGTCTCAGTATTTGTTTGTTCTTGAGAAGTTACAGATCTCTGTATCCTTATCCTTAATGCCCCTTCAAGTCCCCCAGAATGTAGATTTAATTTTCCATATAAATTCTTACAAAGTTAACACTTTCAAATACTTAGAAGTGCCTAACTTCTATTTTTTCCATTACACTTTTAGACAGCCAAATCTGGCTCTCTGTGATTCATCGCCCCTCTCCCCAACTTAATATCAATTTTGAGATCCAGGTGGAACATACGATTGATTAATTTTTTCATCTAAATCATTGGGGTATTATTTAAAAATTAACGTCCATATTCTGATCTAATGGTTTTCAATTGAGCTCAGTTCTAACCATTGTTACTATTATCATTTGAAAATATAATTTAGTTATTCTTCAGCTTAAACCTCAAAAATGAGAATTTTTTGAAGGGTTATAGCAGATCTAATTCTGATTTCACAATGAGAATTTTCATTTTTATTTTGGAATCCTCAGAACTTTGCGTATGTTTGATTAACTTATTAACTAATGTCATTGCTTGGGCTTAGTTTATTAAGAACTCCCCCCACCCAATTACTTATTTTATACCATAATTATATAGTTCTAAAGCTCTAAATTTAGGATTTGCCTTTATTTATTTTGCAATTTTATGTGCTTCTATCCTACTATATCTATTGTTGGCACTCTCGTTTCATTTAAAAATGTCCATCTTATTTTGATGATCTTTTAAAAAATTGGCTCTGCTTTGTTATTTTCCGTCTTCAAAAGCATCTTAAATAAGAAGTAATATCTGTAAAATGTGCTAACTCATTAGAATTAAAATATTTATAATTTTACAAAGAACTTGATAAAGTTCTGAGACTAATCTGAACATTTTAATTTACTTTATGTTTAATAGGTGAGAAAATATCCTTTGTGCCATTGGTTCATCATTTTATAAAATACTTACCATGAATGATTTTACTTTTTATGGTTGGCTATAGGAATGTATAATGAAGTATGATTATAGTTTTTTTTCATGTGTAGTCTTTTGCGTCTGAGTCTGGGTCCTTACATTTCTTAAGCATGTAACTATACAAGGGCACACATTGCCATTTTTATGCTCACATCAAATGTAAAATTCAAACTAACAGAAGCCAGCTGATTGGGAGAGGTGTGGACAGTGAACAAAGGAGACAAGTACCAAAGTACCACGTAGAGCTTGTACGGAGTGGGAGTGTGTGGTGTGGTATCATTTGTGGGCTGAAAGGTAGTTGAACATTTCCATTTTGGTGTCAGTCCCTGGGGAAGGACAGGGTTTCATAATGGCGTGTGATCTGCACTCTTAGTAAGCGTGATTGACACTGAATGATTAAATAGAAGAGGAGAATAAATACCACTCCTCCCCTTTTAAGACTAAGCACATATCCACTGAATGCAAATCTTTTCAGTGTGGAAGACAGTCTGGCCTAATGATAGCACGTATCTGAAAAGCGAGGGGAGTGAATTAACGGAGTAGATCAAAATGCAAGGAAACAAGAAACTATACAGTACCCTTAAAAATAACGTTTAAAACCCAAATGTAATGATAAATGCACATACAGAATATGATGGAAGACCCCCTTTGTAAAAGTGGAATCCTGACGTGAGGCCCTTGGTAAATGAGTGGGCAAAATGGATCCCTGAATTGGATAACACCGCGCATACCACAGTGACGGATGAAATTGATGTGTCCGCAGGAGAGCCTGTTCTGTTACTGAAGGCTTTAACCTATTTTCTCCTCTTCGACAATGAGCTCCTGAGTGGATGTTATCCTCAAGGAAGTGAATTTAATTCAAAAGGAGATATTTTATAGATGTGCAAATTTAAGAATTCACTTAATCCATTGTAGAAGAGAACTATGTGGGAAAACATTATGATAAGTAATATGGTTATATTTTTCAAAGATGCCATTTCTGAGTATTATTTGAGGGGCCCGAATTTCAGTCATTTTTTGGTAATTTTTATTGTTCTTTAATTTTGCATTATCTCTTAGAACACATGGCTGAAACAGTATTGAATCTGGATTGTAATATTGTTTCATTAATTTATTATATTAAGGTAGGTAATTGCACAATAAATAATCAGAAAAAGTGGTTTCTTTGATTCTTCCCTTAAAATTTTGAAAATATGGTGCATTCCTTTTCCCTGGGATAAATACTTGTTAATTACTGCAAAGAATAAAAGCCCATTTTGTGAATCCATTATTCTAAAATCTATAAAGTAATATTAGTAACTGAAGAAATAGGCCATAGTTACCCTAGTTTCTGCCAGGTAAAAGCAAAACAACAGAACACTCTTCATACTTGACCTGGAAAATAGAATACTAGTTATCCTACATACACTGCTCAGTAGATTAGTAGTAGCTTAGTCATTTGTCTTTGAAATATATGGTAGTATAGGTTGTTAAGGTTGCTGTTCTCTCCCTCCCCCCTCTTTCACACACACACACACACACACACACACACGCACACGCACACACACAAATGTAATTAATTATAATTATTTTTGTCATAATAGTCTTAAGTTGATGCTCACTAGTACCACTTATTTGCTATCTTTAAAAAACCTGTGACCTATCTCATCTGTGCTTCATATTAAGAATTATGGAGTCATAAATGTATTTGAAAATAAATTTAAAATAGAAAGGTCTTAAAACATTTCATTTGGAGACAAAACAAGCAAATCCTATACTCAAAAAGTAGATTAAAAACCTTTCTAAGTATACAATATTATTTTCTCCACCTGTTTTGAATATAAAATTTTGAAAGAAAATCTGACTGAAATTGAGCAAATACATCTCCCAAATGATTTACTTGTTCAGCTTTTAGAAACTAAGTCAGATTTTCAGACATCTCACACAAAGTCATGCCCCCGGTGTGCATTCAAATATTAAAGGTAGATTTATGTTTATTTCAATTTAGAAGAATTTACTGGAAACTGATTTCTTACAAAGGACAAAGAAAATAAATGAACTTGATGCTACCTTTATTAACCCAATCTAAGTATTTAGAAGGTTTCTTTTATAGTTTCTTCTGATTCAGATACTTACTGTATTGCTCTAAAATTACTTGGTAATTTGCCAGATATCACTCACCATAGCTCTCTGACTTCTTACATATCAAATTTCACTTCATTACTCAATTTGTACAAAGGAAAAAATTCTTCCAGTTCAACTGGTTTCCACAGTCAACATAATTAACACACAAAGAAATGTTAAAGAAATGAAATTTAATTTGGTCTATAATTTTCTAATTGGGGAGTGCATTGCCAGTGGGTATTACGTGTCAACAGCTTTATTTTTTAACTGACATCTTCTTAAAGCTCGCTGGTTGTTTTTTGTTGAACATTGGCTGCCCTCTAGTGGACTACACTGTTCTCTTACAAGAACCTGACAAGTCTAAGAAAAGTCATTTCTCTGTGGAAGTGACTAGGGTTTCGTGTTTAGTACTCTTGTTTTTCATTGACTGTTGTGTTGCGCACAGTTAGCTTTATAACTTTGTTAGAGCACTTTGGAGATGGTCTTGGAAGCAACTTTGATTAAAAGTAGCATTGCAGGGACGCCTGGGTGGCTCAGTCTGTTAAGCGTCTGCCTTCCGCTCAGGTCCTGATGGGATGGAGCCCCACATCGGGTTCCTCGCTCAGCAGGGGAGCCTGCTTCTCCCTCCGCCAGTTTCTGCCTGTCGCTCCCCCTGCTTGTGCTCGCTCTCTCTTTCTGGCAAATAAATTGATAAAATCTTTTTTTAAAATAGCATTACATACTTAATAAGAGGGCGCATTAAAAGGGGCTGATCTCATTGACAGTTTGTATATATATATATTTATTTATAACGCATTTTATGGCACACGCTCCCCGCTTCTAAGACGTTTCCATTATTCTCGTTGCAGATGCTACAACTGTGGTGGCCTTGATCATCATGCTAAGGAATGTAGTCTACCTCCTCAGCCAAAGAAGTGCCATTACTGTCAGAGCATCGCGCACATGGTGGCAAACTGCCCACATAAGACTGTGGCGCAGCCGCCCGCCAGTTCTCAGGGAAGACAGGAAGCAGAAGCACAGCCATGCACTTCGACTTTTCCTCGAGAGCTGGGGGGAGGGCATGGCTGCACGTCACCGCCGTTTCCTCAGGAGGCGAGGTTCGAGATCTCAGAATGGCCAGGCAGGTCATCTCAAGAGGCTTCCTCCGCGAAGTCCTCCGCAGCGCCGGAAGAACCAAGCAAAAAGGGGCCTTCTGTTCAAAAAAGGAAAAAGACATAATGCTTCTTCCTAAGCGTATCATTTTCTTTCCCCGGTTGGGATGTCTACCTCATGCAAGTACAGGGGAGCAGTATTTCACAGCAGCAGCTGACTTGGGATTTTTAACTACTGTTGAGGAACTGTGAATTTTTTTAAACAGACAAATCACTCTAAGCAAATTACATTTGAGCAGGGTGTCATGTTTTGCGTTATTCAGAGAATGAAGTACTATGTATATCTGTATGTGCATGTGTGAGAGGGAGAGAGCCTGAGTCTGTGTGTGTGTGTAGGAGGAGTCCATATAGCAATGTAGACACATACATAAAGCAGGTTTGTCTTTCTTATGTGTCTATAGTTATAAGCACACACCCTCCCTCACGGAATTGGACATCCCCAAGAACTGAAAACCCATAGGAAGCATTTTAGATGGTTTCAAAGATAACCCCTGGAGGTTTTTTCTTGAAATACCACTCCCTTTATATTACATTACAATAAACACATGACTGTTACCTTTTGTGTGAACCAAAGGCTACTTCAGATCTCAGAGCTGCCAATCATATGGTACTAAAGGTTTTAAGTCATCAGTTTTCCCAAGTTTGGGATTGCCTGTTTTTCTTGATATCTGTAGAGTGTTTCCCCCTACCCAACCCCCTTTGAAGGCAGTACCTTAACTCCATATGCCTCTGACTGCCATAAGCTTTTTTGAATCTGGGATACATAACTCCAGAAAAGACAATGAATGTGTAATTTCTGTGCCGATATTTCCATGTTTTTAATTCATACGTTTTGATTGTAAATTAGATGCCTATTCAGAAAAATGAAGGGGGAGGGCAATGTATAAATGTAGTGACTTGATTGTTTTCAGTGGTATTTTGATACCAGCTCATTATAATCTTTTACATGTTGTCAAGTTTTGAAGGCATTGTGGCAACAGCTTCCCTTGACGAAGTTAGTCCAAACCATCACCTCAAGCAGGGGGCCTCCTTGTTTACTACTGAAGACTTTGGAGGAAAGCTCCAGTCGTTTGGTGTATTTTTTTGGTGGCTGTTCCCCCCCCCCAGCCCCAGAGAGTTATCGGACTTGTTTCTAAAACAAAACAGCACAGGTAAGAATAAAATACCGGGGTTGAGAATGAAAATTAAGTGGATGTTCATCATAGCCCAATATGTTTGCCCCGTGAAGGAAATCAAAAAGTGCAGTGTTTGGTGGCAGACAGCTGGAGTGATGGGCCTGGGGTGGAGGTGCCGGAGCCTCTCCCACCAGAGAGCGACAAGAATTTCATACATTAAGATGAATTTGACGGAGGTTCCCTTCATTACTCATGCTGGAGTAATCGAAATGGTGGATTTAGGACGGACATTCAGTAATGGGGATAGAGACGCTTCTCAGGTTGGTCCTCCATTGTGTGAGTAAACTGGCCTGGGACCAGTCCTCGGATTGGTCCCTTTAGGTTTCAGTCATTAAAAAAAAAAATGTTGGTGTCCTCCTGGTTCTAGATGTTATGGGTAAATGTCTGAAACATCTCCAAGAAGGCACCAATTAGTTATAATGCTTCACATTGGCAATAAACAACGTTTTGTACGAGCCTGTTGGTGTAAGCTCAGATAATCAGAAGAAAAGAATAGCATGAGTCAAATGAGACCTATTCTGTTTGAGCAGCTTCTGCTCCCTCCCCAACTTGTCCTGCCCAGGGGTCTCAGGCAGTTCCTGCTGTTTGAGCAACCCAGCATCAGGAGGAAATGCCTCAGGCTGGGCTGCCAGTCGTTTCTTGCTCAGCTTGAATTCCAGGACAGTGTTTGTGAGACTCTCCATGGTGTATACTGAAATATCCGTGTGCTGTGATGCAAAGCTTACCTTTGACGATATTGAATGTGATATATAGCTATAGAGAAGTACTTCCTTGCCTTATGTGAGGATTGTAAGCTTATTTAAATTATGTAGACAAATCAAAGTGGCATTGCTTAATTTTTAGCAGGCAAAAGAAGCAGGTTAACAGTAAAAATGCAAAACATAATAAGTCACTTTGAAAATTCAAACCAAAGTTCCTTGACTTTATAGACATAGGAAATTATGGACTCGAGAATTGGACATTCCCTGTTTACATATAAAAAGTTCAGAGCTAAGATCACGGTAAAAAAAAAAAAAAGCATTTTATAACTGGACCTTATGGGTGCAATTTAAAATCATTTTAAGCATCTTACCAGACTGAACTAAGAGCACATACCAAACCTATCTTATGATTAAAAGCTGGGGTTTATTTTTTATATAAAAATATTGTCACTATTACATAACATACTCAGGACAAAGAACTTTGCTCAGGGAACATACCATATAATGTTGTTGTTTCTTTACAGAATAGTCTACAGTCCTGCTTACTCAAAACAAACCAAATAACTTAGACCTTTATGTAAGTATTATGTACCGATGTTAGTCATAACTACCTCTGAGTTTCATCAAAGTTTCCGAATATCAGATATCAGTTTTCCCATTTTTATTTCCCGTGAAAAGTACATTAAAGCAAAATTCCCAAACTCCTTGCATATGTGAATATCACTGATGTGAGCACACGTCCATTTACATGGGTGAAATATTCTGTTTACAGCAAAAGGCTACCTCATAGTTGATGCATAGCACACCTTTATGCTGCTCCAGCCTTACAGTTGGCTGATACTTCTCTGGTACAAAACCTTTTAATCTATATTATAGATAGCAATTCACAACTATGTTGCTAACAAACACTTGTGAATAATGACGCATCTCATTTAGTTAGCAAAGTCTCCAAGCATTTCTTTAAAGTTATCACGTATTTAATTTAAAGACTTATGGGCACCCTTCCACTTAAGCAAAACAAAACACAGAGGCAATTTGGAAATAGCTGCTTTGCCCGGAGGTCAAGGGCAGGAAGGGGTAGCAGGAGAAGAGGTTGGTGTACGAGTGCGTTCGTGCTGGGCAAAAGTATAAAGGATGCCAATCTCCATATTTGTGTCTGTGCTGCCCTGAGGCCAAGCATAGTTCAGCATTATTGCCCTAGGCACATAACTAACTAGCACCGGCTTGCCAAGGAGTGAACATAGAGTAAACGTGCAATGCCATTTCTAGCTACTGAGGAGAAGGGTCTGTGTGAAGCATCAGTTTACAGGGGTTACTAATGGGTTGGGCAGGAGGTCTGTGAATTTGTTGCCCCTTGATCTCACCCCCATGTCAACACAAATGTAATTCCTAAGAAAGATGCGCTACCAGTCTCTTAGCCCTGGGAGCTATTCATTACTACATGGCAGATTATAGTAGAAACCTTTTTATACTTGCATTTCTAGTCTTTACTAGAAGAGTTTGGATGTATTTTTACAACTGAAACATTTTAAAAGATTTTTACCTGCTTATAACTTGGAAGTTTGGTGTGCAATGTAGGGAAAAAGATCAAGAAACATCATGTTATTAACATCGATCCATCTATAAACATAGGCTGTTTTAATGCCAATATTTTCAAATGTTCTGGCCCAGTTTTATTTTGCACCAGCGTGGCCCCAAGTTACTGCTAGTTGTATTTAGTTTGTGAATAGAAGCCCATAAGTGTTAATAGACTTTGTAACATTCACTGTAAGATGAATTATACAGAACATGGGAAATCTCATTAAGTCTTAAAGTTAATTTAAATTAATTTATCTGTTTTCTCTAAGAAATGTTTATCATAAAATATATATGTGTATTTCCCCTTTGGTTATAAAATTTGGGAAAGTGTGTACAAGTGCAGCTGCACTGACTTTAATTTTCTAGATGTCTTAATGAGATTTATTTGTTTTAGAAAAGAACAACTCATGAAGAGCATCAAGTTCTGTCTTACATAGCTGACAGCAGCCTCTTTGAGATGTGGTGGTTGTGTGATCTGTGTCATAGTTGTTCAGTTAGAGTGAGAGGTTGACCTATGAATCGTTCTTAAATTTTATATTTGGAACAAAGCTGCGAAGTTATGGTAAAGTACTGTACTGTGAGAAACTATTACAATTATTTAATACATCTGTGGCTTAACACTTGTGAGTGTTACCAGCTTGAAAATGATGGTGTTGACTACCTCTTGAATTACTTAGTATCTATCAACCACTGGCACCCACCGCCAAGCTGGCTTTCATTAGTGTGTGTTGCTTTTTGGTATTAACAACTCTAACCATACTAGAGACCAAAGTGAACACTGATTTCTATATGTCTTTAATATGGTGTTTTATCTAGTGTTTTTAAATTATCCTGTGTAGTAATTAGATTACCTCATTGTCCATTTTGGCTCATGTTGTTTACAAGTGAAAATAAAAAACACTTGAACTATATGTTTTTAAAGGACAAAAAAGGAGTAGATGTTCGGAATGGCATTTCATTCGTGTACAGTCATCCTGATGGACTAGAGTACTGTTTGCCTTTCTGCAGACCAAGGATTTTATATTCTCATTTCATGCCTAATGTCTTACTCTGTCAATTATGGATCTTTTGAGGTTTAAAAAATTACTTGATTAAAAAATAAAACATATAACGTTGGCATTTATGATGAGTTTTCGAGATTTTTCATGATTTGTATGATCGTTCAATTAAAGGAATGGATAAAAGGCCATTTACACCTATCTGAACATACATGGTTTTAACTTACCTTCAGATATCAGTGAGTATAGATATGGAACTTATGACAATACAGATGGTGAATAAATTCAGTCTAAATATTCATGAGGAAAGGTGAGTCCTGTCCTCATAAGGAGTCATCCTGCATTAGCTAACCTGGAGTATGCAGGCGTGTGAGTCAAGGCACATCCTTCGTGTGGTCGTGAAAAGTGGCCTGAAAACAAAAATGTTCAAACCCTTTTGGAAAAACCATTTTAGAATTTTCCTACAATATTTTCCTAATAATTTTGAAGTATTTGAAAAGGACAATCAAAGCCAGGTTATAACAGTACCAAATATCTAAAATGTGAATGTAGATTTATCAGACTATGTATACAGTATTGGCGTACTATAAAAACAATTTGATAAAACTGTGGTGTTCTATAAATTGACCAGTCTGACAATTAAACTCATTTTCATTTCTGCTCTACACTGGACGATTCACTTTTCCTTTCTTTTTCGTGTGTGTGTGTGTGTGTGTGTGTGGTATCTACTATGACTCCTGCTGCTTTTTCTTTTTTATTATGGTAAGAAACATAATTTACCATCTTAACCATTTTTAAACGTCCAATTCAATAGTATTAACTATTCCACCTTGTGCAGCAGTGATTTTTAGGATATGAAGATCTCATGCATGCTCATGAGAGAGTGATTGCATAAATGTTTTATTGATAATTATCATTTAAAAGAGTATTAAGAGTATGGTTATATACTTTACTATATTTAAGAGAGTATTAAAAGAGCATGGTTATATACTTTACTATAAAGAACATGGAGAGCCTGAAAAGAAAATTAAAATAGTACATAATCTCATCACCTGGAAATAACCAATGAAATTTTTTTCAATTTCAAATTTGGGAAAACTTCTGAAAAATATATAATCTCATCACCTAGATACCCATTAATATTTTTAATTTCTTTCTAATCTCTTTCTGATAAATTAATGTATAGCTTTAAAATAAAATTAGGTTTTATTAAATAGAATTAGGAACTTTACACTTTCCCATTAACATCATTAAATGTTGTGTCCTATCAATAAAAATTCTTCAAAAACAGTGTTTTTGATAATTGCACGTGCGGTTTGAGGAATGAGATTCAGGTGGAGCGGGAGGGATGGGCTTGGTTTGGATGGTGAAGGAAGAGAGTCTGAGACAGAAGAAACAGCATAAACAAAAAACCGTAGTCAAGACTAGCAGTTCATGCTCAACCAGGGAAGAGATGAATTTGGTGGTATAAATTATGAAAGAAACTTTATGAATGCATTGTAGGCCAACCAATGTAGCCAGGAACTTGAGGGGCCACGAACTTCAAAAGAAAGGAGAAGCCTAGGAGGTGAGCACCCCATTTAAGCCCAGCTTTTCCGCTAAAGTGCCAGCTTTTCCAGTTCTCTGAGGTGCCACAGAAAGATAAAACCCCAAAGGGAAGTGGCATTCTTCCTGAGCTGAGGAAACAAATTCAGGACTGCCAAAACAACAGGAAATTGAGAGACAAGTCCCAGATCACAGAGAAGGGATTTCCCAAAATCTTTATACAGATTCCTTTTAAGTCATTGAATAAAAACACTCAGCAGAAAACAGCAGCTGATGAGATCAGGGCCACAACTAGGATGAGGCAAGAGGTGCTGAGAGTATAAAATTTAGAGATGTGCTTGTGTCCAGGGTGGTACCTTGCCCTAAACACCTCCTTTGTCTCACCTTGGTCCAGCCTCTGGCTGGGAGGCTAATGGAATGAGTGGGGCTTTCCTCCTCAACCAGTGCTGGAGGAATAGAGATTGAATTTCAAGCCTCAGAATTAAATGGGCTTTAGTAAACACCTAGGCTTGGTGTCTGGATTTCAGAACAGCTAATCCCTAGGAATAACGGTCATGGCCTAAGAGTACAGATCCTACACTAGGAGAAGGGCAGAGTTGAACTAGACCACCCTAACAAAGCCTACAATGAACCCTGGATGGGACCAAGGTGATAGCTGGTACACAATCTACCTCCCAAAAAGAAAACAACCCTCCTTGGAAGAAGATATCATCTAGAGCCTCTACAAATTTTCATTGACAATGTCCAACATTCAATTAAAAAGTATGAAGCTGGCTAATAAATAGGACCAATTGGCTGAAAACAAAGGAAGACAACAGACACCAAAACAAAGGTGACTCAGCTACTACAAGTATTATACAAGGCCTTTATGGTAAATAAATAGAGAAGATATAAAAGTCAAATTTTAGAACCAAAAATGAGAGTAACTGAAAATAACTCAACAGATGGGTGTGACAGCAGGTTAAAAGCAACAGAACAAATGACTGAAGACAAGACGATAGAAAGTATCCAGATTAATGGACAGAAAAAATTTAAGGGAGCAACACAGATGAAATCAAATCACAGAGATTTTAAAAGAATAGCAACACAGTCGACACCACTTCTTTGAAATGGGAAGGAAGAGAATAAACACAATGCGGCAAGTAGGAAAGGTAAGAATTAAGAATTTTTCAAGATGAAAAAAAAGGGACTGGCTTTTTTTGTTGTTGTTAACTGTTTTGTTTTATAAGGGGGAAGTTCACAACATAGCAGAAAAAATGTGGAAAAGCTGTGTCAACAAAATTACTACAATTATAAAGTAGCTTCCTTAACAAAATTGTTACAATGTTACTATAGTCTTGCCTCCCAACTTTCTTGTTAAAATGGGAGCTAGAAGCCCTGTTGGACTTCTGCTCTTTGCTTTTATCCTTGAAGGTAATATCTTTCCCAGTACCTCATTGTGGGTTTGAAACCTAGTGAATCTGACAATAAAACAGACAGGCAGGCAGAAAGACAAGATGGACTGAGTGTAATACTAGAGAAAAGCAGCCCTTTGCTTCAATACCTTAATACCATCTTCTCATGACTTTGTCATTTACTCTTAAGCATACCAAATATACACTTGAAGGCAGAGGGAATCCAGTGGGGAGAAAGATGGAAGGTTCTAGAAGACTGCCTAAGAATGGAACTACTTTCCTCTCACCACTTTTTTGGTTGCCATTTGGAGGACCCTAAGTGGCCATTGAGGGGGGGCAAAGATAATTTTGGTATGAAAATAGAGCTCCCTAGAGCATCATTGAGAAGCTGTGGCTTCAGGTGATCTGAACATTTATAAATGTTTAGAAATACACAAGCATTTTATGCTGGTGCACCCACATGCTGATTTGGAGAAGCATGGTTCACTGCATTTGTCCTCTCCAGGGAGTTACAATGGGGAAAAGAATGAAGTTATAGTGCTTAAATGATAGACAGGAGACTGACAACTGAAATATAGGGAATCCAGGATGCTTCTGTAATTGATATTTCTTTTCCTTTCTTGTAATAAGGAACAGGCAGAATAATAGAAAAACCCAGAATTCTAGGCTTTTTTATGTGTACACAGAAAGCTACGTTTGTACTACCTACCCCGGTTATCACCTCTTACATAAGCTTTTTATAAGAAACTTTATATGAAGCTTTTGCTTAGTAAGCTACTAAATAAAAAAGTTGCTTATGTTACAATCTATCATTTTGTGATGGATTCTGCTCCTGTTTTCTCATTATTTTCATAAAATTGATTTTTTTCCTCTCAAAAACTATGCTTTTTGTCTCTTGTCTGCTTTACTTTCTAGAAACAATTGAAATTTAAAAGCTCTTACTGTTACTCAAATAATTTCTGTCATCCTCAATTTAGAATTCAGCGTATGTTATCCTTTTTAATTCTCCCCCCACCCAGCATACACACACACACACACACACACACACACACACACACACTTTCTGAAATGGTTTTAAGTATCTGGAAAATGGTCAATGTTTTTGAGCCTGCATGTTTCTTAAAATTTCAGGGTGCCTGGGTGGCTCAGTCAGTTAAGTGCCTGCCTTCTCAGGGTCCTGGGATCAAGTCCCAAGTCAGGCTCCCTGCTCAGCTCCCTCTCCCTCAGGCTCCCTCTTCCTCTGCCTGCTGCTCCCCCACCCAACTTGTGTGCATGCACATGTGCACGCTCTCTCTCTCTCTCTCTCAAATAAATAAAATCTTTAAAAACAAAACAAAATTTCTACTTTAAGAAGTTTTCTATCTAAGATACATTTGCGCACTTTGTTCTAAAATTAAAGTTTCTTGAAGATGCTACTTATTTTCTGAAGGACAAGGACCTCCATTTCTATTTAATTTCTAAGCTGTTTAGCCTCTGTCGCTATTTGCCTGCTCCGGTTTTAAAATTTCTTTAAAGTACTAACTCCAACCTTGGGGTTTTTGTTTCTCTTTTGTCGAGAAAACTGGACTCCCACGTACATGTTATCGTAACAGCAGTGCTGCCAAGTCAGAGTACAAGGAAAGACAACTTAAGAATCAAACCATGTTTACATTTGAATTGGTTCAAATAGAGGTATTATTGATACGTGGTCCTTTCTTATTGCTCTTCCATGTTTTCTTCTAGAAGCGTGGCCTCACTACTAGCATGTCAGATATTTCAAGTTCTATTTATCACTTATTTAGATCATCACGTCACACATTCAGGCCATTATAGTTATCTCTTCACCGGCGCTTCCAATTCCCCTTTTTCTTTGTGAAGTCAATTTCGTACAAATAAATCTCATTAGCTAGTCCAGATATTAGTTTAGCTAGTCCTGTGTTAAAGTTGCTTCGGCCACTCACTCAAAACAATCCATTAAAAACAACAATAGAATCTAATTATGACCATAATTAACTTTCTCAAGGTGGAAAATTTGGAAAAGACAAAGGAGGGGCTGAAATGTGTGAGCTGTTGTTGAAGCAGTCTGGGGGTATGCCACTGCCCACTCTATTTCCCTAGGTCGGAATTTTCTTTTTGTTTATAAATACTGTACGACACTTATAAACTGGTGCGGCACATCAGATTGCTAGGGAAAATCCAACATAGAGTGGTTGGAAGAGACCCTGGAGTATCATTTGGCCCAATATTCTGTGTCCATCTTGAATCACACCAGATTATCCCAGGTAGTTATTCCCCAAACCTGCCAAAGTTTCAACATGTTCCATTAGAACCCCATCACGATGGCTAAATCTTCCAATGCAAACCCCAAGCCCACCCAAAAACAAAATAAACAAACAAACAAAAGCAAGCAATAACAAACTGTGGGCCGAGATCTAATTACTTAAGATACCTCATTTGGAAGTGCCATATTAACAACCTCTGGTGCTTCTTTTTAATTAAAAACTATTTTTTTTTAAAGATTTTGTTTATTCATTTGACAGAGACAGCCAGCGAGAGAGGGAACACAAGCAGGGGAAGTGGGAGAGGAAGAAGCAGACTCCTAGCGGAGGAGCCTGATGTGGGGCTCGATCCCAGAACGCCGGGATCACGCCCTGAGCCAAAGGCAGATGCTTAACGACCATGCCACCCAGGCGCCCCTAATTAAAAACTATTTCTTAATGGAGCACTGTCCCAACTAAAATTTTCTCTAGGGCTTATGTAAAAGATAACCTACATAACATAACACAACACAATATAAACAGCATGTCCTAATGTAGTCCTTTGTACAATGAATCACTGGGAGTGTAAAAATTTTTTATGGTTAGGATGAAAGTCTAACTTTAAGAAACCGTAAAACTATAATTTAGTAATTCTGATTAAAGACCAAGCATTGACGCATGTCAGTTACCCTTAAAACCACCAGAGGGCACTCTTCACTCGCTTTTTGAAAGAGTTCTACCTTGCCTCATCGCTACTATTGGATTTTTCAATATTTCATATGACTGACCAATTTACGTAGGAAAATTCCTCCCAGAAAAATATGTAATTATGAGTGATGAATTTATGGGCTCTTATGCACAAGACACAGGCTCTCAATGTAGAGTTTGTGAGGCTAATTGGTACTTGTCTAGGACAAACTATTTTATCTAAGCATTTCTAGGTCCTCTTGTCATAAGAAACTTCCAAACTGTAAACACCCACACTGCATTAAAAATACACACTGCATTACTAACCCATAAGTTCCTCATCCACCTTTCAAGCTATAAGAAACACAAGACTTCTAAAATTTGTAGTTGGGATTTTATGCCTTAAAAATTGGCTGTTGCTCATCTCAGATATCTTTAAAAAGGTCTGTTTTCCCATTATCTGAGAAGAAACTTATCTCATTAAAATGCTCACATGATCGCACACTCAGGTGTTCTGGGTTTTGAATTTGAATATATGCACCTAGAAGCAAGGACAAATTAGATACAAATTCCAAGAGAATTTCCAGATATGATTTAGTCAAGAGATATTTCTTTCACCTTAAGCTTCCGTGTCTGTGTCACTGGTGAATATAATAATAGTTTTCATTTTTATAGTGCTTTATAAAGTTTCCACAGTGCTTTAAATTGGGTTCTCACAAAGTCTGTCAAAGGTAAAGATGGCAGATACTAATGTTCCTATATTACCAAAGCATTACAATTGCGTCAGGGAGGAGACACTGACTGCTCAGGTCACATAATGAGTCTTGGGGCTAGAAGAGACACCTCAGGAGTCAAAGTCAAAGTATTCTCTCATGCTTCGCACCAGGAGCAGGCAGCGAGCTTCTTTCTGACTCAGGATATTACATAGGAAGCTACAGAGAGCCAAGAAAGGTGACTAAGGGAGTTTAAAGGATCAAAACCACACACCAACTGTAGTCAAAAGGTATAAACCTACAGTTATTAGATAAATAAGTCCTGGGGATGTAATGCACAGCATGGTGACTACAGTTAATGATATGTGTTGTATATTTGTAAGTTGCTAAGAGGGTCAATCTTAAAAGGTCTCATCATAAGAAAGAAAAATTTTAACTGTGTGGTTGTGGTTGTTCATTAGACTTAACTTGTTGAGCACTTCACAATATATACATATATGGAATCGTTATGTTGTACACTGAAACTAAATATAATGTTATACTTCAATGATATCTCAGTAAAAAAGAATAAATATTTTAAGAATAAATGCTGACATACACAGAAAAAAAAAGATCACGCCCCCCCAGACTGCCTACATTTGCTTCTATGTCGATGCCGCCCACTTCTACCATTCGCTCCTCAAACCCCAAACCAGCACCACTGCTGCTCCTTCAAGACCCCTAAAGCCCCTAAAGCAGAAGACAAGACCAGGAAAGCATTTGCAACAAAATCTGGGCCAGCCCGCAGCTGTGATGCCCAGGCCTTCCTCCAGACCAGGGCTTCTCCCAGGTACTACCCATGGAATCATTTGCAGAGCGTTTGACAATCCCGACACCTGGATGAGTGACGTCAGAATTTCTGATGCCAACGTGCTGCAGGTGAAGAACCTCTGCTTCGGGTATATTGAGTCAGAATCTAACGGTTCCTGGAGTAAACTGGTGCCCTGAGTGATTTTTTTTTTATTATTAAAAACTTGGAAACTATTGGCCTACAGCCAAAAGAAAAAAGTTGTTTTTGACTGAAAGCCATTGGGTAGTGAATGAGAATTCTTGGGTTTTAGTTTTTCTTGGGCTCGATTTTCCCGGCCATAGTCTCCTTGTCTGCTACTAAGGGAGCTGGACTAGTTAAGGGGACCTCAAAGTGTGGTCATGTTAATGGCAGTGTCAACACCATCTGGGAACTTATTAGAAAGGCAGCTTTCTGAGCCCTTCCCTAAATACACTAAGTCAAATACCACTGGCGGGGACCAGCAAGCTGGGTTTTAAGGAGATTCCAGGTGATTCTGATGCTGCTCAAGTTTGAGAACTCATTGAAATTTACATACTCTATCTGCTCTGAAATTCTGCAGTTCTGTCCCCTTTAGAGGAAAACCTCAGACACCAACGTTTGAGAAGGGCTAAAAAGGGGTTTTTCAGCAAGCTGCCTGCTTTAATAAGAACTTTCAAGAACCCCTTCCAACAGGAGAAAAGGAAACATTGAATGCTTGCTGATGAAAGGACCCAGCACAGTCCTGGGTACTGATAATGCTCTCATGACTTCAAACCAATACAGCATTTGTGAAGGACAAGGCAAGGATGGGACTGCCCTGGATAGGAAGGACAGCCAGAGGTGGGACAGCTGCTGAGAGTTTGCCTAACCCCTCAAACCATCCTCAACCAGGAAAAAAAAAGTCCTGACTCAGCTGGATAATGAAGGACAGGTGAAGCAAGGAGATGCCAGTCAGCCTTTAAGAAGGGCACACGCTTGGAATTATGGGCAACGGAGCCGGAAGAGTCCTCATCTGCTGTAACCTCATTTTACAGAGAAAACGGAGCTCCGAATAGGTAATGTAACATGCCCAATGTCCTAGCAATTAAACTGTCTTTAGCCATCAAACTGCATCAGGAATAAGTCTCCTGAGTCTTTGAGAATTCTTCCTTCCCCCATACTCTGTGGGGTCGCGGTAAATTTCTTTCCATCCTTCTTATTGTCAGGAGAGAGAACAACCAGGGGGAGCAGCAGGGGGAGAGGGAGAAGCGGGCTCCCCGCCCCAAGCGGGGAGCCTGATGTGGGACTGGATCCCAGGACCCTGAGATCATGACCTGAGCCAAAGGCAGACACTTAACCAACTGAGCCACCCAGGTGCCCCTCAAAATCAGTTTTTAATTTTTCTTTTTCTAAAAAAAAAAAAAAAGCCTCTATATATGTACAAAAAATGTGAAGTATTATAATTCTTATGAGCAAAATATATCAATACTAATGAGGAGGAGCATTAAAAGAAATCAGAAAAGAATAACAAAAATAGTGAGAAGCACATTGAAAAAGTTTACCTCGGTCCCCAAGATAACAGAAGCTATTTTAAGAGAAATGAATTCAGAGCAGATGAATATCGGGTCGTTCTGTCTGACGTGCAGTGTCGTCGGCCCTTTGCAGAGTTGGGCCTGAAGTCTGTCCCCTGCCTGAGCTCCTTCAAAGGGACTACGTGGTCACGCCAGTCGGTCTCTGCAAGCTTGCGTAACTGTGCGTAACCAGCTGCAGGCTCCAGCCGGTACGTTTTCGTCGTCTGCGGGCGGGTATCAAGAAGTAAGTGGCTATCATCATTTTCTCCTCAAGGCTGCCTTCCTTGTAAAAGCCGTTTTATAGTTGTGGGACTTTGATTTATCAGGTGTGACGTAGTTGAGTTTTGTTCAAAGCACATGTGGTTCTCTGGGCCAGACATGCGAGGAGTCTGAGCCTCACATGCCCCCACCGCGGGGCGGAGGTGCGGGGCGGGGGGCGAGCCCTGGGAGCTGGCCCGGCCACGTGTGGTCCTACAGTGGAACCTGCAGCTGCGACCAGCAGCGGGTAATTAAGCACTGATTTTGAGGGACGCCTGGGTGGCTCGGTCGGTGAAGGCATTGGGGATATCTCTGTTCGTGGTAAACGGCAAAGAACTACTAACGTAGTGTCGGACATCCAAGATCCAGGGCTGCGGCAGCCCGCAGAGAGCTGGTATGAGCAATGCGGGGACGGTGAAAATGGTGCCAAAGTGGAATGGGAACAAGGCCTAGGAGTAGAGGAAGAGCATCGTTGGAAAGAAAATTATTTTTCTGAGTTGTAAGGTGGAACTAGGAACGTGCCCCGAGCAAGCACATGTCCTTGGGTCCTGTTTGCTCGCAGGTCAGCCATGTGCCCTTGGGCCAGTCACTTCTCTCTGTACTCCCCTCCCATCTAAAATGGGTAAGCTGATGCCTGCCCTGTCACCCATCCCCCGTCACAGCAGCACCGCAGAGGGTTCCAATACTGAGTGATTAAGGAAACGGCTTTGTCAAATTCCACAGCGATCTGAAGGGACTTTGAGAATCTGAATGAAAGTCTCTGCCGTGACCACGATACCGCACATGACAGGTGCCCATGGCAGGTGCCCACGGCAGAAGGGGGGAAGTGGGGAAGGACCAGCTATGCAGAGAGTGCCACACTTCTACTGGGAGGGGCAGTTTATCTTCAGGGTGCTGCCCCAGCAGGAAAATCAGTCATTTCAAGCAGATGGGCCAGTGTGTGATGAGCTCAGAGAGGGCCAAAGAGTCACCGCCCTGACTAGGGTGCAGGAGGGAGTGGACCTGGAAGGGCCTGGTGGCCCCACCAGGAATGCAGGCTTTTCTCTGTAGATGCTCATTTCTGATTGCAAATTTTCAGATTACTCTGGTAGCAGCACAAATACTGACAGGCAAAGATGAGGCTAGAGGAAGAGAGACATTGGGGCTCTAAGGTAGGAGCCAGGAGGCAGCCTCAGAGGCCAGGTGTGGGGGCGCTTAGAGGATGGCGATGCTCATTACTTCACTTAGAAATAGTAATAATAACTCATTACATGTTATTGTAAAGAACATTTTTTCTTGAAAAATAGCTATTTTATAAAACAAAGCAAAATCAAAAAAGCAAGAAGAGTAGCACTGTTTTACACTTTTGCAAGTCTCCTGAGAGTCTGACTTAGTAGAAGACAGAGCTGGCTTCTCACGTCTGCTTTTGCATCATTTTGGTGGAAGTGTATGAAGACAATCCGGCCTCACACAGATATGTAGTTGGAAAATGGAGGCGTATTTTAGTATCCTTTAGAGGTAATTGTGGATATTCTCGATATTACAAGGAAACTCAACAAATGATATTTTCTTAAAGGTCAGTTGCAGTACGGAATCTGAAACCCTATCAATAACCCCTTTGCACTTGGAACAGATCTTATACCCACAATACTGGCTCACTGGGGCACCTGGGTGAATCTGTCAGTTGAGCATGGACTTGATTTTGGCTCAGGTTGTGATCTCAGGGTCATAGGATCGAGCCCCGTTTGAGCTCTGGGATCCACTTGGGGTCTGCTTGAGGTTCTCTCCCTCTGCCCCTCCCTGACTTGTGTCCCTGCTCTCTCTCTCTTTAAATAAAATCTTTTTTTTAAAAAAGGAAGAAAGAGGGGCTCCTGGTGGCTCAGTTGGTTAAGCATCTGCCTTCAGCTCAGGTCATGTTCCCAGGGTCCTGGGATCAAGCCCCATATCGGGCTCCCTGCTCAGCTAGGAGCCTGTTTTGCCCTCTCCTCACCCTGCTTGTGCTCTCTCTCTTAAAAAAAATTTTTTTAAGATTTTATTTATTTATTTAAAAAGGAAAAAAGAAAATACTGGATCACTGAATTATACAGATTTCCAAATGTTAATACATCTTTTCAAAATAGAAGATTTAAAAGTCCCATTCATCACACACACACACTTTATCAGAAAAATCTTTATATATTGGGAAGCTGTCAAGCTCACAGTGCTATCTTTACTTCAGAATTCTGTATCTCCAGCCCAGACCCCTCCACTCAGTTCCGCACTTACTTATCCAACTACCTACTTGACATCTCTCTGCTCTTCTCAAAGGCCTCTCAAGCTCAACATGACAAAAGTGTACCTGGTCTTTCTGCTCAAACCTGGTCCTGTGCCATGTCCCTAAACAGAATCACCAGTAGGAACTGGAGGCAGAGATCTTTGAGATGCTCTCTCCCTTACTACATCTGCTCCCACAAATCCATGCCTAAGTCCTTGTGGCTAAGTCCTATTATGATGTGTTGTAGCCCAATCTGTCCACAGGACACCCCCAACTGGACATAGATGGAAACTCTTAGGTCCCACATCACAGGCTTAGGAAAAGGAAAGCTGGGGGTGCCTGGCTGGCTCACTTGGTGGGGCATGTGACTCTTGATCTCGGGGTTGTAGTTCGAGTCCCACACTGGGTGTACAGATTACTTAAAAATTAAAAAAAAAAAAAAGGCACCTGGGTGGCTCAATCAATTAAGCATCTGTCTTTGGCTCAGGTCATGATCCCAGGATCCTGAAATCAAGCCCCACAATGGGCTCCCTGCTCAGCAGGGAGTCTGCTTCTTCCTCTCCCGCTGTCCCTCTCTCCACTCGTGTGCTGTCTCTCAAATAAATAACTATCTTAACAAAAAATAAAAATAAAAAAGGAAAGGGAAAGCTGCTCCACAGTTAACTCAGCAAGAGGTTCAGGGCTCAGCACCTGACTCTAGGTTTAGGTGACATGGCTTATTGAGTGACAGAATTCATTCCTTTTATGGCAGTATGAGATACCCCTTCCATTTGGGTCTGGTCTTGGGGCTGATCAGGACAAGTGTGTTGGGTGCCAAGGACCTGTCTCTAAGGGCCAAGAGATTCACTCTCAAACTCCCATTCTGATTCCTAGGACAGATGATGGAAGAAAATGTAGGTTTCTTCAAGAATAGGAAGACGGTTCCTCTTGCCCACTACAGAATAGATCCAGGGGAGATTTTCTGCCTCCTTCATATGACTCCTTGTGTTGTTAAACCTTATGAAACTAAAATGGAATGTTCAAATGAGGAGGAATAAAATGTTGAAATCTATGTAGCCCCACAGTGAAACTCGGAAGGCTTTCTATTGCTGTCTCCAGTCAACACTGTCTTGCTGCCTCTTGTCATGGCCGGAGGCAGCCAAGATGGCAGAGCTTTGGAATTAAATGGAATTGACCCAAGACCATCCCCTTTGTAAACCAGAGCAATTCCCACAACCTGAGGGTAAATGAACCAACCCCCACCTTTAGGCATGCAGTCAGCACAAATCAGCTAGCTATATGTAAGAGGAATGAAATGAAGATACCCATGTTTTCTAAGTAAGAAATTTATTTGATCAAATGACAGTATATGAAGATATTTTCAACTATAAGGCTCTATTCAGACAAAATGTCAATTGATTATAAAGTAAATGGTATCAATGTCAATGGCACCTAAAAACAGAAAGAATGAGTTTCCTATAAAGGTGTCTGTATAAAGCATTCATAAAATCCTCGTGAACTTTAAAACTAGGTTGCAAGTATAACAGATTAACCTATAAATAGTACTTAAAAGCAGGTTTCTGAAATGACACAATATATCATTACACATAAGGTATCCGGGGCTCCTCTGAGAATCAAAGAAAGGCTGTCTGTGAGGAAATGTGTCATCCCTGGAGCAAAACTGAAGCATGATTACACTGCAGCCTTGAGTTCCCTACACAATAGTCTCTCCTTTCAGGTCCTCGGGAATTGGAATTGAATAGGTGGGAATTTCTAATCACTCTCATTGGAAATAATTAGAAAACGAGGTTGGGAAACCGGGGTTGGGAAGAAGGTAAGGAAAATGGAGGCATGGTAAGGTCAGAGGTTTCTGCAAAGCGGCTTTAGAAATGTGCAAAGAAATGGATACAAGGAATACATAACTGAATCCGCAGAGCTGCTCCCTGGAGTCTACAGGGAGGAGGGCACCGCGCGGCACTCGGGCAGCACAGGCTGACCCGCACGCCCAAGTGCTTGCTGGGTGCCACCCACACACTGGTGGGACGATGTTCCCTGGAGGCTGGAGTCATTACCTGGGTGCACCAGGGACAGGCCAGAATGTGGGTTACACCAACTTTCCCCAAAGATTTTTTTCCAGCATCCAAGAGGCTCTGCCTTTGGGGCCAGGATAGGACGTGGGAGGCAGGAATCGGCAGTTCCAAGTTATAAAACCAGAAAAGCTTGACATGTGGAAGGAAAACCAGATAGGAAGGGGGTGTCTCCCAGGGCGCACACTATTGGCAGAAAAACACAAAAGTGTCCGATGATGAAAGGGCAACTGAACCATAAGGAGCAGTGAAAAAGATCCCAGAAAGCAACAGGTGGTAACTGACAATTATATAGCACCCATTATTACTAATTTAAGATATATAAACATCGTTGGGTTTCTATCTAGTATCTGTGCTATTATTTTATAAATATAAATATGAGGGCTTTCAAAATATTACAAATGACACATACATTCTGGTATAAATGTTACACTCCTGATTCATACAACAGACTTGATGTTACATTTAAACCTAGTAGATTTAGGATTATATATAGAATAATTTTTGCAGATCATTTTCTGAACCTTGGTCACACAGCTAAGTAAACACCAAAAAACACAGGAAGCATCTTATTGGTGGCTTTGGCAGCAAACGTGGTTGTTGTTTTTTTTTTTTTTTTTTGTCTATGTATTTATGCCTTACACAAAGATACACTTGTTCACTTGTATAAATGAATTCAAAGCCATCCATAGGCGATCTTACACTTAAAACTCTTGTTTTCTTATCTGCTTCTTTGCTATCGAGTCTGTGTGGGAGGGCTACTCAATGGCTTGCGTCTCCTTTTCTCTGAGCCTCATTGTCTTTCCTTAGAGGTGTGTATTTAAAAATAGTTTCATGTTTCCCATTCAGGCTAAGTGGCTCTTTTAAGATTCCTAAGCTCGAGAGGACAATCTTCGTTATGAATGACAGTGACATGCGTGCACACGCACACATGGGTTGTCATAAAAACAGTAAATGGATTCTGATCATCTAGTTTTAGCCGTGTGCCTTTAAAAAGGTTTGTTCCCAGTGCTGCAGAAAATAACCTCTACACACACGCAGGTGGATCGTTAGAGAGGACCCTTCCCACTGCCTCAGCTTGACGAAGTGAGACACACCTGAAGATGGGTCCGGCTGAGAAACCCCAAGCTTCTGTGGGTCCACAGAACATTAGAGCCGTGGCCTCAGCAGAATCTGAAATTACTTTCTCTTCAGGGAAGTGTGTCATATCTAATTACTCTACAGAGTGATTCTGTAAATTAGTCTTATGCATGTGGAAACTAAATGGTCTACATGACCTTACTCTGACAGTGAGAGGAAAGCAGTACCAGAGCCATTACATTACAGTTACCACACAGGGGATCTCAGGCACGGCAAGGGAGCTTTCCACGGAATGAATCTTTACAATCTTAAAGCCAAGGCTGAGTCATTCACCTGTGCTTCATTTCCCCCAAATAAATTTATAATTTAGGAAACTGAAGAGGCCACACTAATCGTGAAGTGAAATCAGCCTTTCCACTCTGATGTTAATAAGGCAACTTTGATAAAGATGTTAGGAGCTGGATTCCCAGTCTGTGGAAATTTTCTTAGTGAGTGACCGAGCATGTAAATTTAACTCAAGTGAAATTACTAAGATAATTAGCCTTAAAAAAATGGATTTAGGAAAGTGAGGTGACCCTTGAGTAGCTTATCTACCTTCTCTGACAGAAATCATCTCTTGGCAAGATGGGCTGCTTTGGGTTCAGCTTACCTGAAAGTAATTTCATTGGGAACTTTCCTTCGCCATTTACTGTAACAGGGGACTAACTCAGGTTGGTTCTAGTGAACGAAATAAAATCAACATGATGTATGATGTAGCACAGTCCATCAACGGGTTTCACCCCATTGAGTGCCAGAGTCACACTGGCCAGTCTGATGGATGATTTCAGCAAACTTCGCATTTCCCACCAGCCAAATACCACTGTTTCCTGAAACATGATTCCAGTAGAGAAGAGAAATTTACAGTCAAGGCCCTCACAGCAACATCTAGGTTGGGTGCCCAAGGCATGGCTTATGGGAAACTGTCTGCCCCTAAAGCTGTGCTCACATTTGCAACCCTGGCACTGGGTATTTGGCACACGTTTTAAGGAGACATCTATGGCCCTGGAGGGACCGTCTGAAACTTCAGACCACAGAATGAAAATGCTCTTTCAATCACCTCATTCTAAGACATTTGCTTGGCTACTTTGACTCCCTACCCCAAGGAAAGTGTTCCCCACACCATGATGTGTGGGGACAAGATGGCTCCAAATCACAGATAAGCTGAGTTTTGCTGAAGGTCAAGCTGAGCTCAGAACTGCTTCCATCTGTTATCTTTCCAGCTTTGGTTTCCAGACCCGATTACACATAGCATAATATAAGGGTAATGTGAGCAAAGTCTGATGAGTTTTGCTCATTATCCAGCTCTCTACACAATGCCCAAATAAGTAAGGTGATCTGGAGGAGTAATGTGTCTGGCCTGGGAGAAAAAATAAACACCAGCCAAATCACATCTTTCTTTAAAATCTTCCAGCTAAAAATTCAATTGAACAAGGCCTGAGACTCCCTGCATTTAATGACACCTCAACCTCAATTTCAAACTAGTACTGTTTGTTAAAACTATCAAATGGACAACCCCATTTGCCACAGTGGAGAAAAAACTGTGAGGAAAATGAACCACAACTCAGAAAAAAAATAAGTGAAAAGGCATTTGCATTGACAGAGTGCTAAGTTAAAACAATAATATATCTAGAAAACACTGAAAATTTATATCTCAAAATAGAACTAGGTTTAGTCAGAAGGCTCAGTAAAACAATTTCTTAAAAAGCCGATCAATAAAAAGGAGAGCTAAAATAACCTTCCCATTTTTTGACCCTTCCTCACTTTCCTGCCCTCAGACTACCAGTGCTACAGCAGACCAATCAATAAGCCATGAAGAAGTGCTGGTATTTTTCAGGATCTCTTCAAGACAATTTCCATCTTGGTCACTTGACCTCTCTCTCTGATCAAGGCAACTGATGGACTTTCAGTGCATTTGGAGACACGGGCTCAAAGACCTCGTCGTCATCTTCCACCCCTTCTTCGATTGGTTTCATCTTGGCAGAGCCCCGTTGGTGTGGGGATGGCACGTCTGTCAAAGACACAGAGAGGAAAACCACTTAATGTACAGCCTGCCCTGATGTTAACATGATGTATCAACGATAAACTCCAACTGGAAAGTCAGACTCTCTGGGTATCTGTCGCTAGCACCAGGAATGCTATTTCCCTAAATATTGTATTTTCAATTCAGCATTTCAAGAAAACGATGAAGTCAAGAAATGATTCTCAGTCTTAAGAACAGACGTGGAATGGATTCCACTGCACATGCTTGGATGACAGAAGCTTCTCCAACATATGCAGTTTCCAGTGGGTTGCCTTGCCCTAAAGTCTGATTAGGAAATTCCTAATTTCCCAAAAGAAGAGTTCCATCCTAAAGCTATGGAAGCTAACACTATCTGTAGCACCACCTAAAACGGCAAGTTCTTGCCACCACCTGTCCAGCCACTGCCCGGACTGGTATAGGAGAGGGAGGGATGGGAAGGAGGGAGAAGGGGAGGGAAAGCGGGGTGGGGGGAGGGGGATAGTCCAGGCTCACAGGAAGGAAAAGCCAGGTGAAGAAAATACAATCCCAAGTAGCAGAGGGAGCAGGAACATCCCTAAAGTCTTTTATATCCAAGGAGTCAAGTAATAAAGGACTCAGTCTGTCCCTCCTTTGTTCATGTGTTTGTCACATGCTTATCATTTACCACATAAGGGACACGGTGGTTGATGCAGAAAAAAAGCACGGTTTAAAAGTAAGAGTAGAGGGGCGCCTGGGTGGCTCAGTTGTTAAGCGTCTGCCTTCGGCTCAGGGCATGATCCCAGCGGTCTGGGATCGAGCCCCACATCAGGCTCCTCCACTGGAAGCCTGCTTCTTCCTCTCCCACGCCCCCTGCTTGTGTTCCCTCTCTCTCTGGCTGTCTCTCTCCCTGTCAAATAAATAAATAAATAAAATCTTTAGGAAAAAAAAAGATTAAAAAAAAATTAAAAAATCTTTAAAAAAATTAAAAAAAAATAAAAGTAAGAGTAGAAGTTACTATAAATAGGTGCATAGACTTTTCAAGGTGCTTGATGAAGGGCTCCAGGACAGCATAAACACCCCTTCACAAAGTTCCCATACTCAATGTCAGGATTCTTCTGTTGGGGGTCCCCGTCCGCCCCGCCCACAGCGGCGTGGTGCCCTTGCTGCTCTCCAACAGGGCAGAAGGGGATTCCTTCAATTAGTCAATCAGCAAATACTGACCTCACGCTGAGCGTAAGGCTGATAATGGAAGAACCATGGGTGAAACCTGACTCTTCAACTACTTGGTATAGAGCAAAGGAGGGTAGTGGGACCCTACTAAGACGCGAAGCAGCACTGCTACAAGAACTTTAGCAAGATCACCTGTTAATCCCTGGCAGGGTCGGCAGGTGATAGCAGATGCAGTGGGCAAGGTGGAGGGGCGGGGCCGGAAGTGCCATCAGCACGGCGGGGGGGGGGGGGGGGGGGGGGGGGGGC
>NW_024423675.1:16681167-16707742 GCF_017311325.1 Ursus maritimus
GGGGGGGGGGGGGGGGGGGGGGGGGGGGGGGGGGGAGCATACACTGTACTCAAGGCCCCAGGCTCAAAACACAGTTCTTGGGTTTAAAACCCTGCTCTGCTGCTTCCTAGCTGTGTGGTCTGCACTCCATCACTAAGCCTCAGTTTCCATATCTGTAGAAGGGAGATATTCCCAGGGCCGCCTCCTGCCGTCGTTCGGAGGATAAAACAAAATAATTGTGTTATGGACTCAGCAGGGTGCTGGGCACACAGAAAATGCCACTCCTTGTTTATTACGAACTGCACAGTCCCAGTCTTGCACTGGGGAGATGCCACTCCCAACAGCCACAGCCTCCAAAATAAAAAAGAGGTGAATTAGACTGGCTTGGACTTTGGTATAGTTGATGTGTTTGCTGTGCCTACATGGAAATTGTTCACTTTCAAACATTTACAGTCAATTAAAATACTGTGTTTCTTGAAAGACAACCATGCACATACACTGCAGAGAATAAGCCTCTATTACAATGATCCAGGAACACAGTTCTGTCATGGAGCACAGCATGACAGGAGCGCCCAGGCCAGTTTTTTGACCCTTTTCTTGCAGGTGACAACACAACCACCAACCACAACCTCCAATTTGCATGTTTACTCCAGTGGAGATGAATACTATCCATGTGAACTTGGGCAAGTTACTTCCCTTCTCCCTGCCTCAGTGACCCTATCTGTAAAATAGGAATAATGCTATTATCTACTTCCTATGGTTGTTAAGAGGACTAAGGGGCTTACTATTTGTGTAGTTCTTACATCAGTGCCTGGGATGCAACAGTCGTTTTGTCAGTTTGTAAGTTAATACAATGAGTTATTAATACGGTCTTTGGAGGGCAATGGCCAACGTAATTAGAAAATTTGTTAAAATTCATTATCGCCAGTAGGAATGGCAAATAAAAACAAGTGGGACTTGTACTTGAATCGGGGTTTGTGTTTCTCAATCGAAACAGTCCCACGTGCAGAGAAATTGTCTTTAAAGAATAGCCGTGCCTTCTGTCGCATGTATAGCCTCCAGTATGGCTGAGCCTCATAAAACATTGCTCAGACTGAGCATTTGCAATCAGATAAAAACTCTCCGAACAAACAACAAGATGGCATGTCTAAGAGCATTAAACCCAATAATAAGGTAGAGCATTTAGACGTGATTGTATCACACACATAACAGAAACACACCCAGTTTACTTTGGGGAAGTGGGACTCATTGCTCTGGGTTTGAGCCCATCGATCAGAGCAGGGGAGACATTCTATAGGACCTCGAGGCTACCGTCTACATCGGGGCCAAATGTTCTCTGCCCTCTCAGCTCCATCACCAATAGGTGCATTTTCCCCCTGAGAGAGAATGAAGAGAGGAACTAAGACAACTGGAAACGATGTGGTGAAAACCTTCCAAGGACTTTCAACTTCTCCGTGAAAGAATTTGTTCAGTCCCCACTACATTTGCCGGAGCCAAGGAAGAGCTGTGGTGCTTATAACATAGCATTAAAAAGACAGTAGTGCAGGAGTCATCCAGAGTCCTGGGGTGACACCCAGGGGTGTCCAAGCCTGGCCTCCTTCCCCTTCCAATCCAAGCTCTGGCAAATTCACTGCTCCCCAAATCCAACTCATCCTTTCCCTCTTCTCCTGCTTTTCTCCACACCTGGAGTGGCCTCTCCACTCCCATCCCTACCCAGCAAATTCCTACCCATTCCTCAAGGTCAAGGTCAAACCCCACCTTCTTCATCTGGAGTCTTCCATAATTCCTTACGTGGGGAGATTCTATTCCCTAGACTCCAACAGCCCTTCCACATTCTGTAGTTCATTGTGATCACAAGTACGTGCCTCTGTCCCTTACTGGAAAACAGGCATCTTGAGGGCTGTAAGAACACCCTCTTCGTCCTGCAGAAGTAGCCCTCACGTAGCCAGGTCCTTGATGATTACTTAGTACCTGAAAATAATTACTTAGTACATGAAACTCCACAAGAGGCCTTCAGAAGGCTGAGCCTGAGGACAAGGGAAAGACGCACAGCCATCACCTTTAATCTCGGGTGGGTCAATTCCCCACCATACCAATGGGGAAGCACCTGTATTTCTCAAGTGCAGGCGGTCTCGGGTTACAGTAAAACCTCACAATGAAAAGGGACTGTTATCACTATATTCTGTGTCATGTTTCCTGGGGAAATCATTGTCATATAATTGACTCACCAGTGCTTATAGCATGGGCTTACAGCATAGGTTATAGTGGTGCTTATAGCAAGGGCAAGAGCGCCGTCCCCTCACTTAAACGTCTGTATCACCACCTGCCACCTGCCATCACCCAATCAGCAAAAAGTGCCGCTGAGTGATGACAAGGCACTAGAGGCTGGGTTAAATGTTAGGGAAATAAAATGAATCGGACAGAGTCTCTGACTCGATCTTATTTCGTTTCTCAAGAACTCAATGCACTTTTCAGAGCAATTCATGCTTACCACATCCATACGATCTTTCTACTTTATACTCAGAAGCTAGAGCAAAGACAACCTGGAGAGCCTGTGAAAGGAACGCGAGTGGGGGGGCTGCTGTACAGGGATCCTTCCTCACCAGGAAGTGGACCACCTCGGCAGGGTCACATTCTGGCAGGAGGAACTGCTGGACCTAACAGCCCAGCAAGATTGCATGTTCCTGCAAATGTTCTTTTCACAGGATACTAGATTCCCTCTCACTTCAGGCTTCATGGCTGGGTAAAAGCACACAGGCCCCCTGGTCCCAGTTCCCACAGCAGCGCCTTACTGCCCTTCCTCCCCCTGTCAGATGCACTACAAGGCAAGGAACCCAGCCTGCCTGGTAACCACTGGAAGCTCCCCGGTGGCAGCTGGCTGCCTGACCCCTCCACAGGAATCAGGGCCGCAGAGAGTGCCCACACTTTGTCCCAACCTTAGTTGGCCTGGGCCTCCTGAACCACTGAAGGCCAAGGGTGATAGTCACCCGGTCTACCTGAGGATCAATCACTGTCTGGCCAGGAAAAAGTCAGGCTCTGAGGAGCCAGGAGCTCACTTGCCCTAGACCTGATGCTCTCCAACCTCAATGAGACACCTGCTGGTTCGGTGGAAAGACTCAGTCACCATCACTATGCTGCCAGAAATCATTCCTTTGTCCACTAATATATCTAAGGCCAATGTGGAGTGTGTACAATGACAAAACCCCCAAAAACTATAAAAAAGAAGAGAGAATATTCTGCTTCAAGGGAACTATCTTACACTTCCCAAGTTGAACATTAATAAATTCTTTCTACAAGTTTGCCTGGTTTTTCATTAATTTTATGCACCGATGCATCATCAGAAATTTGCCCAGAAGGCTCAAACCTACCTAGATGTAAGAGCACGAGGAGAGGAGAGGGGAAGAAATTAAGCTTATCTTTAGTTAAGTGCTTTTTCAAATTACTTTTGTCCCTCAAGGTCATTACTATGAGGTACATGACCTCCGCATAATGCTTTACTTTTCATTTATTCCAAGTTCTAAGCAGGCAAATAATTCCATATCCATAAATTATCCAGAAAGCTGATTTCTATCCTTCCTCTATTAAAACCAGTTTTACAGTTAGGAAACAGAAGTGGTTAACTATATCCTTTGGTATTTTTTATAATTAAGAAGAGATAATTAGCATTATGTTTTGCTATCAGCTATAATCCTCTTCTACTTGGCTCTGGGTGCCAATTAACACAGTTTATTGTAAAAGTTATGTAAAACAAATAGTCTCAGACTGAACTGCTATCCAGATTTATCAGGTGTGAAATTGTTAAACAGTTAATGTCAAGAGTTGCTGTTGCTGGGGGATGTTTCATATTACACCAAGTGGCAAAAAAATCTTCCATCAGAAAGACTTCTATGCCCCTTCCACAGATACCAACGCACCAGGAAGGCACAGTCGGGGGAGCGGAACTTCCTCTGAGTTTACACCACGTTCGGTGTGTTCAGCTGAGAGAGAACAGCAATCCCGAGGGGCAGACAGAAAACCTCAAACTCAAAAATACGAGCTTTGAGCACATGCAGAAGACAGAGGCGTAGCAGTAAGAGTCCTGAACCAAAGAGTGGGCCCTCCCACTCCTGTCAGATCACAGGGGGTGACAACACTGTGGACGCCCACCAGAAGATGTGGATCTGGGAAGTCGAGTCTCTCCTCAGCAGCCCTGTTCAGAGCTCCTCGCCGAGGAGCAGACGAGTCCGTACGGAGGCCCACTGTGCATCCTGCAGGCTGCTACCTGGCTGTGCAAGCAAGTTACGGGCCTCCGTGAGGACACGCTTAGCCTGCCCCACCAGACCCTTTCCTGTCTTCCTAAGGTCCCCAGTCAAAGAACCACAGGAAGCCTTTTTACATGCAGACCAGGGAGCTCTTACCTAACAGTCCAAATTCTAGTATCCTCAGTAGTGAAAAATTCGCTAAGAGAACTTCCCTTTGACAGAATTCTGTCCTTATTAAGCTTATTTTATTTCAGTGTGCTTCTAATTACATGAGGGCATGAGGGCCTGAGGGCATCTCTTAGCAAGTCAAAGTAAACAGACGTGTTTGTTGTGCTTAAATCCAGAGTGAAGGTCACACCTGTTCCAGAGAATGAATAAGCGACCTTGGGTTTGGTCTCCAAATAAATAGAATATCACGATATGAAATTTGTCAAGTGACTTTTCCCTCTGCCTAAGATACACACTTTTTATAAAGGGAGAACACTTTGGTAAACTATCTAATATAATGTTATACGATTTTTTCCCCTTTATTCCGTTAACTTTGATGACATTTCCCTCATTCCTTTCAAAGTGTTCTTATTTTTATTATGTTTAACCATCTGGCCAAATGCTTTAGCAAGTAATTAAAAACCTTACAAAGGGTTTAGAATTTTAATTAGATTATACAATTTTTGATGAATGGGGATAGGGGAGGATTTAATGGCTTCGTTGCTAGAGAGGATTTTCATCCCATTTCCTGCCTTGCCTATGTATATCCTAAAATTTTTTTTTGAAATTGAAGAGATTGAGTTTGGATTGAAACTTTCTGAAAAATAATCATGAAGGGTAGGGATAGCTTTTATCCTTAATTTCCCTTAGAGAAACTAAGGCACCAGCATTGAGGGACTCAACCAAAGAAATGTATAAATTATGGCAAATAGAGAGGCTGGAGGAGGTTAGTGGTTCCCATGAGGAGGTTTTCTCTAGCCCAACAGGTCATTTCCAGATCAACTGCTAACTACTCACACGGGTGGTCAGAGTGTCGAGCTGCCCCGCCATAGGTGTGAGCCGCCGAGGAACAGTGGAAGTCCCGCAGCCCCTTCCTGCCCACAAGGAGAAAGCTGTAACATCATGGGGATGGTGAATAAACTCAGGCGAACGGGGAAGGCAGTTCCAGGATGGCAGCTGCGCACCGACCCAGCCAACAACTAGTCCAGGATAAGATAGGAGACTGGAAGGTTCTGGGAGGAAGGTCTCTGAGAAAAAGGGGACACAGAATTGATGTACTGAGAGAGTACAGATATAAGAAAAAAAGAAAGTAAAAATGAGGGGAAAGAAAGGAAACTAGAAATATCTATAAAGACAAAAATCAGTATGAAAAGGCATGGTTCAAATATGAAACAACTGCTCCAAGACATTAAGAAGAAACTAACTGGATTTCCATTAAAAGGCAGAATAAGAAGCTACAAGATACTAGGGTCATGGTGAATAAAATGGCTCCCAAAGCAAGACAATTACAAACCTCCAGGGGAAAAAAAGTAAAGTCAAGTATGAAGTAAACTGTGGCATGATTTTTATGTTGTATGTGAAAGGAGAAGCCATTTGAACTTGATATTAGAAACAGTCTCCTCTGAACAGAACAGGAATCATGATGTTGTAACCAAAAAGAAAGAAATGTAGTCACAGTCTACTATTTGGTTCTGAATAAAGCATAATAATGTCAACATTGTTTCTTTGCTTAAACTTCTCGAAAAAAATCATAGAGAAAAGCAAGGAAGACCTAATTGTTTTTACAAAAAAAGAACAGTCTACTTAATACCATTGAATTGTACACCTAGATATGGTTAAGATGGTAAATTTGATGTTATGTGTATTTTATGAAAATAAAAAAATTTTGAAAAAAGATAACAATATACTTGTTATCCATCTTGATTGTTTAAAAGTTAAGGAGGAGACCCACAACAATGTAAAGGTAGAAGGGGAAAGAATAAGAAAGGATAGAGAGGCTAATGTCCTCACCTTTAAAAATACTGCAGAGAGAAAACAAGATGGAGATTTAAGCGTATTATTTAATGCTACAAGGGTAAATAATAAAAGAATAAAAAACTAGAGGTATCACCCAATTGAGCAGAAGGGGGAAGGGAAGTTAAAAGTGAGCTAAGTTAGGTTAGTAGATAAACGATAAGTGGATAAATCAAATTATAGGACATTATTTAGCATTCTGGACAAAAATTGTTCCAATGTGATTGCTTCTAGCTAGCAATTAGGTTGGAGGGGGTTACTTCTTCTCATTGAATTTTTTTTTTTTTTTTTTTTACTATTTGTTATCCGTGTGTGTATATTAACTTGTTAATTTTTTAAAGTATTTTTATTCATTTATTTATGAGAGAGAGAGCAAACGAGCAGGGGGAGAGGGGCAGAGAGAGAAGCAGGCTCCGTGCTGAGCAGGGAACCCAATGCGGCACTCGATCCCAGGACCCTGCGATCATGACCTGAGCTGAAGGCAGACAGATGCTTAGCCGACTGAGCCACCCAGGTGCCCCTGAACTTGTTAATTTTTAAATTTGTTATTAAAAGTTTAAAAATGTGTAACTGTGGGGACACCTGGGTGGCTCAGTTAGCTAAGCATCTGCCTTTGGCTCAGGTCATGATCCCAGGATCCTGGGATAAATAAAATAAAAAAATTCATAACTGTATAAAATCCCTCTACTATCATTTTACAGAGAAAACACTGTGAGGATAGAGGGCAGTGAATAGATTGGTGAGGACAGGAGTTCTGGAGACAGAGAGCACAGTCCCTACTGGCTGGGAGACCAAGGACTAGAGGAAATAAATGTCATATTTCTCAACCCTAAAAGGGTAAAACACCACACCAACCTGAGTGGGTGGGCGTGAAGATTAAATGAGAACACGTATGAACGTGGTCAGGATGTGTCAGCTGCGACAGCAGGGGCTAACTAACATCCCTAAACAAATTCACACTCCCAAATGGATATGGATATCCATAGGGTAAAAAGCAAAACAAGAACTTATAACAAACTCAACACTTCTTTGTTTCAGAGCTAACCCAGTGGCCTTGACCCCATTACTTAGCCTCCCTAAGCTATTCCTTACTTATGTACAAAGTGGGGGCACTGCTTTTCTCTCTAGGTCTTGGTGGGTCTGAGAACTGTTCCAGTATTCCTGCTGCCTGACCACACCTTCTCTCTACTTCGCCATGTCATTCATGTAAAGCTTGCCGTTTATTCGTCTGTAGCTGTTCGTAGGGCGACTGGAATACAAATTGAGTTGCACAGGTTATTTCATGAAACCAGCCTTGAAACTGAGAATGCTGTACTGGTTTTTTGTATCCTTCCAGGTAAATAAATGGGTAAGATAGCCGAGAGAAACTCTTGCTGTCAGACATGCTGCTAGTCTTTGCAAAGAATACTAACTAGATGTAAGCTAACTTAAAGTGTGACTAGATCACATGGAATCAGGAGATCGTCCAGAACGCCGTCTTGACATTAATAACAAAAAACATCTGAAAAGATTGTTTCCTCAGAGAAAACCTCTTTTTAAATATCTCATAGTGTCTTTAAAAATCATATATTTTAATTATAATTTCTGAAAAAAAATACGTGGTTTAAACTAGCAAAAGCTTTCAAAGACAAGTTCCAGCAGAATGCATTACCTATCATGCCTCAGGATTTAAAAAGCAAACAAACCACACAATAGGTTATTTAACCCCAATTAGCTAAAATAAAGTTCTACAACTTTTAAGGAAACAGAATATGGTCTCCCGTTGCCATGACGACGCCTGTGCCCGGCACCGCTTGTCAGGGATGCCCCTGCCAAGTCCAATCTGTATGCGTGTGTGTTTCTACATCACACGTAGGAGCTCAGCCTCGTAAGGAGACGATGGTAAGGCAGCCTGACGAGCACCTCGGGGCCGCAGCAGAGAGGAGAGAGCTCACAGCCACACGAGGGCAGGCAATCCTTCCCAGGGGCCCTGCACCGCTCGTCCTTTCCGGTCCTTCTGCCTCACAATCACGCTTCCAAACATGAAACAAATAAATGAAGCCCCAGGAAAGCGAAAAGGAGTTAAGTGGATTATGGGCTACTGACTAAATAGGAAGGAAGCAATTTTTCTCGGACTATCTCATTACTTTACTTTCTTGTCTTCAAACGATAATTTGACATGGAATACAGAGTCTGCGCGGCAAAGAGTAGAGCGCCTGCTCTGGATTTAGCATCATGTGATATACGCAAAGATAGAGCACAACGTAAGAAATGGATCAGCAGCAATTTCTTTTCCTGCCTTCCCCGGAATCTCTGCAAGCCTGTAATCTACCCACCAGTAAATGGGAAATAGGAGAAACCACCCTGGGGCTGCATGCGGGGAAATTCCACTGTAGGGAGGGACTCCTACTCCTCGTGTGGCTCAGGGGCCAGCCACACCAGCACCCCTGGGGCACTTGTTAAACCCAGGCCCTACCCCAGTCTTCTGCACCAGAATTTGTAATAAAATCTCCAAGTGATCCATATTCACAATTACATTTAAGAATCAAGTTCTATAGGGCAAACAAAACAAAAATGCAGAAACAGAGAGAGAGACATGGAAGGGGGGCCCAGAGATTCAGAGACTTTTCAACCAAATGGGTACATGCTGATCCTGATTTGAAAAATAATTAAGGGAAATGTTGATATGGATTTTAATATTTAAATCTATATTTGAGTTGATGACTAGAATGAATAATGTAAAAGTTGTTTAATTAGGAAAATATATAAAATAAATAAAATTTTTACAGGGTAGCATGGCTTGTAATTCTGGAAGGACATATGAGGCGAAGTGAAAGCTAACCAAACACTAAATGAATGGAGGACATTACCGGATAATTTAAATGTTCCTATGTAGAACCCCCCCCCCATACGATAAGTAAGGCAAAATTTCTCATTGAAATGGAAATCAACGGGTCTGTGCAAACCTATTTGCAGCACTGCTTGGTCATAATGAAGGAATGGGGGGGGGGGTGGTAGGTTTCCCCAGTGAAGTAGGCTGTAGGAGAAAGAAGTGATTTGGGGGTAAGCACTGCCTTCTCACTGAGTACTGGCCGACTCATCTACCGAAGGGTAAATAATAGTGAATGTGCCTTGGGGCCAGAGTTGTCAGGTGTAAGTGCAGGAATGGGTGTGAAAGTGACAGAAAACACTAGCAAGTATTATATGCATTTTTTTTTGTCTTTTCTTTTTAAAACAGAGAGGCAATATGGTCAAACAGCCTGGATCAGACAGGACTCCTAGCTTTGTATCCCACAGCCCCTCCCTGTGCAACTGCAACAAGTGAATAAGCATCCATATTCCTAACTTTCTCAGGTGTAAAATGAAGTAATACTAAGGTAGATCCATGTTATTGTCAAAATAGTTGCTTTCCCTCCCTCCTCAGGCCCCTTCCTGCTCAACCCTGCAGGAGGATTAAAGATCCACGGGCTTGGGGCACCTGGGTGGCGCAGTCGTTAAGCATCTGCCTTTGGCTCAGGGCGTGATCCCAGCGTTCTGGGATCGAGCCCCACATCAGGCTCCTCCGCTAGGAGTCTGCTTCTTCCTCTCCCACTTCCCCTGCTTGTGTTCCCTCTCTCGCTGGCTGTCTCTCTCTGTCAAATAAAGAAATAAAATCTTCAAAAAAAAAAAAAAAATAAAGATCCACGGGCTGATGTTGGTTTTGGCCAAGCGACTCCTCTGATCCAGCGGACGGGAGAAGAAGTGGCACACACTACTACTACTTCTTTTTTTTTTTTAATGATTTTATTTATTTATTTGACAGAGCAAGAGAGCATGAGTGGGGGAGGGAAGGGCAAAGAGAGAGGGAGAAGCAGACTCCCTACTGAGCAGGGAGCCCAACTCAGGGCTGGATCCCAGGACCCTGGGATCATGACCTGAGCCCAAGGCAGACGCTAACTGAGCCTCCCAGGCGTCCCACATGCACTGCTTCTAAGAGGGAGCTTTCAGAGCCATTGCACGATTCTGCCACCACTGTCTTTCCTCCGCCCTGAGTGGCAGCTATCCAGCTAGCCGCTGCTCTTTGGCATCCCAGACTGAGGAGGACATGGGCCAGGAGTAGCACCGGTGTGCACATGTGCGAGAAAGCAGTCTCTGCATCACAGCCAGAGATCCGGGAGACTGTTAGTGCTGTGCCATCTAGCAAAAACCAGCATACCTCTCCGTGCAGGATTACAGTAAAGACTACATGTGATCATGTCCAGAGTTCCTGCAAAATAATAGCTACTACTGTCCACAGTGTTTGTTCCCTCCCCTCCTTAGTATTCATGAAGGTGCCTCCACTACTGAGAGGAACCGCCATAGTTGCCCCCCTGTGCCCATCAGAAACCCAGAATGATAAGAGCTTGCTTGTCTGAGGGACTTCACATTTACTAAGTCCTACCACATGCTCCACAAGTGGTAAATTTTGTTATTTCAACCTAAGTCTTACGAGATTGGTTCTGTATTCTCTGTTTTACAAGAAATATCCTCTGTAATATGAGAAAGAAGAAAGCATATTGATGGGTCTGGCAAACAAAACAAAACAAACAAAAAACCCAGACTTCAGTTCTGAGCTAAAACCAGAACTAACTAGTTTTTGACGAATCACATGCTCAGATGAATTAAATAATTCACAGTTAGTATCATTGTGGTGCTCAAGGACCAAAGTCTTTCATTAAACTGCAGGAAGTGAAGCCAAGAAACTCAGAACAGGGATTAGTCAAAGGGAGTTAGGTATGAGCGGGCTTTGTTGTGCAATTCACACACACCCACACTCAAACCCACACTTACTAGTTCCACAACTAATAATCATTAGTGCAAGATTTGAACCCAGGTCTGTATGCACAACATGGCAATATAGGTTTCTGGTGGCACAAACAGTACAAATATTAATCTCGAACATGTGTTTTTATTCTATTTAAACAACATACTCTAGATAAACTTCTTTTTTCTAAAATATTATTTTACTCCCCAACGATTTAACTTACACAAGAAAATACTATAGAAAAACAAAAATTTATTGTTTAATTCCCTTTCTGCTGACCTTTCTTAGCATAGTAATCACTGTACATGCAATTAAGAAGGGTCCACTTGAAAATGCTTATTAACCACCAAACTGTTTCAACAAGGCAGATAATGCATTTGATATGCTAGCAAATTGCAGAGTTTGGTCAGCCTCAGTCAGTACTTTCAAAAGTTACGTCGGAATAAGATACAACCATCCCCCATTTCTCATTTGTGTTACTCCTGAAATCTCCTTTGGGTCCACAACACATTTCTATGCCTAGACTTTGCTTTGGAAGTTTATGCTGAGTACATGGCTTTGCCAATTCCAACCTCTCTATAATATGTGATACTTAACCTTCTTAATCCGATTTATCTAAAGCATCCAGAGTTACAAGATCATTTGCATAAACATTTAGGATTGCTGAATGTGTACCTGTATGTCCTTAAAAGTTACTTCAGATTAACACACAATTGGATACATTAATAGTTTTTTATTTTCTGCAATGGGAGAATTTGTCTGACTTTTTGCTACTTCAAATGAATTTGTTCCAAGTTCTTCTTATACTATCATTCTTGGAATAATTCTTAAAATAATTTAGTTTCTCTCATTTTACTTACTAATCTTCAACATCTGTGTCTTAAAATGTTCCTTACTTAAAATATTTTAAAATGATCTAACCTATAGGACAATCTTGGAAAACTTGCCTCTCGGTGTCTGTGTGTGTGAATGAGGTAACTCACAAGGGTGTTAGGTGTTGGGTGGTCTCCTTCATCCTCAGGAACATTCCATTACCTGGTCATCTGTTAACTCTTGGGGCTCACAACTGAGATAACCAGTCAGCAGTAAAACACCCAGCAGTTGTTTCTCATCATCTTCTTTTTTACCAAAAATTTATTTACCACTTTTATTTCCAATCGATATTCAGGTTTGTCCCAGAATTTTACAATTGTAGAAAAATGCTGGAATGAATAGCACTTGATGTGGTATCATTTGCCATAGAGCATATATAGGGTAAATCTCTAGCAGTGTCATTTCTGTGTCAAAAGGTGTGTACATTAAATTTTAATACGCATGTCACATTTCCATAGAGGCTGTACACCTATCGTCTCCAGACAGTCAAGAATTCCTGCTTCCTGGCTGCTTTACCACCACAGTGTGCTATCAATCTATTTAATTGGCCAATAAAATCTCCACCAATAAAACGGATTATTTTGTGTGTATTTATTTATTTATACACATTGCTGGGTCTAGGCTTTCACTTGAACGAAAATCATGAAAACGACGAAGCCGAATGTCCAGCAAACCATACGGACTCTTTCACGCTATCCCAGTGGACCAGTATTTAAGAAGACTACATGGCAAAACAAGCCAACAATCTCTGAAATTTGAAATAAGGACTAAGAGTTCTCATGTTGGATTTTGGCTCAGGTGCAACATGGAAAAGGAAGAGCAAGAAAAAAAGTATTACTTTTGTTGATCCTTTAGGTTGCCAAATTGTTCCTTGCAAAGCTATTTTTCTGATCATGGTTGTCATTTGTCTATTTCCAATGACATCCAGAGGAATCCTGGAGGGTTCTCAGGTCAGGATAACTTACGGAGAGAGCACATGCTGGAGGTGCCCCGAAGAAACTGGTGTAAGCCATCGTCGCTGTCGCTGGAGCTGGCGATACTGTTCCTCATTTCCAGCATGGAGATCTGTGTACACAGGCTGAGCTGGTGTTCCAGCTTTTTGGCCTTCTGCAAAGCAAAGGTTTAAGGTCTCTGAGATCTATGAGACTTAGGTCATATATTCCCTGTAAATAGCATTTATTTTTTCCTTGAAATAAAAAACTACCAGGTACATAGTAAGTGGCCAAAAAATGTCAGCTATAACTTTTATTATAAGCTATCACTACACATACGTTACAAAAATTTAATATACTCAGTAGCTTATTTATTAATTTGAAAAAATAAGCGCCACCCTGATCTGATAAAGGGCCTAGACAAGAGGACTTTAGAGAGCATCCGCCCATATGCATAGTTCCTGGAGAACAGCACTTACCACAGAAACAATGTTCTGCAATGTCTCTTCTGTCATCATTTTAATTTCCTTCTAAGCAAATGTGGGGAAATGAAGATCACATTGCAAACTGGAGAGGATCCATACAGCTCGGAAATTCCTAACTGAATTGCCACAGGCTCCCTCCTCTCCGTCCCTTGTCATTTACGGGCTTTCTGGAAGGGGGCTTGACCAGAAGGATGTCCAAAACTGGAGGACATCAGCATTAAAATGCCAACTTCTGCTCACTGGAGTTTGCCAGTGCTTCTCAGTCTGCAGCCTCCCTGCTACCCCCTGCCTTCCTGGCCTCCCCTACCCCATCCCTCCCTCCAACTCGAGTACCATCCTCCTTAGATTGATTAAAAGACTCTATGAGAGATCAGTACCACATCACCACAAATGGAGGTCCCTGAGATTTAGAGACACCTCATGAGGCAATGACAAATATAATAATTATAAAATCTTTCCACGCTCTTGAGAAATGATTCCCTTGGAGGATCTCTAAATTACAAATATCTCCACTTTACTTAACATATGATGAATTAATGAAAATTCAGAAAAATACGTATTGCATAAGTGAGATACACCTCACTATACGTATTTGTTTAACAAAATAAACACACTCAGAAAAAACACTTACTTTATCATTTAAGGTGGGATCATTCAATGAGTAGAGCTTATTTGTAATGTCTTTTCCTATAAGATACCTAAATATTTCATATAGAAATGGTTCTGATTCCAGAAAGTAAGTTAATCTTTCTCTTGACCAGCATAAAAATCTGCAGTTATCATCTGCAATGATGGTGACCTGCCCGAGAAACAGACATAGAAAGAAAAAAGTATATCTATGCATATGAATTATGACTATGATAATTTTGGGGGAAGGTAGAATAGAATAATTTGGTGGATATTATTATAGCAATGATTTGTCATATTAAATTAAAGCAAGATCTATACACACAAGCTTCTACAGCTATTATAAAATCACATTTAAAATCAGTTTAAAACCAAGAAATCTGCAGACTACAAGCAAATTCTCCAAGTTTTGTTGTTGTTCTGTTTTGTGAGGTCTGGTGTTATAGATTGTACTAGACCAATGTTCCAATTAGATTATGGTTGAATATGTCTTTACACCCTGATGATTACAACAGAGGTTTAAGAATATGGTTCAGGCAAAAGAATTGAGGTAAGATCCCTGAGGCAAGTTATAGATGAAAGACTTGCCTCGCCCACCTTACAAACACATCCTGGAGAAGGAGAAAACCGACTCATGCCAACTGGTTATAGAATGCAGGCTGTTAACTGAGGGATATGGGCAGTGAGGGTCCTCATCTGGGTCCTTTTGTCATAGGTATTTCTTGAGTGTGACCTTTCAGGACTAGCTCCAGGGTACTGGGGATTCACACAGGGATACCCCAGGTAGCTCAGAATTGAGAGACCATATCTTTACCTTGAACACTGTTCCACAGGAAAATGGAAAACCCTATAATTACACCGCACAGAGCTCGAGATTCTTCAAATAAATCCCTTCTCCAGAGTGAGGGGTTATGCCCTACAGCTCAGTGTCAGGAAGCCCTTCCTCCCATGCAGGTCCCCGTCATCAGTGAGTACTCCTCCTCTGGTCTCCACGTGGCACTCAAATCACAGAACCCACACTCATCTGGGGACACATCTGCTCCACAGGGCACTCTGATGGCAGGGACTATGCATCTTCATGTCTGAATGCCCAGCTTGCCACACAGAGTGATGCTCAGCGTACATTTGTTATATGAAAGAATAACAAATGAACACAAGTACTGTTGAAGGCAAACTCCATGTTTATATCCTCCACATTAAACCCAATGCTGGTCCAAGTAAATTCATAAAGGGTTGAATCAACATGGAATTGTTATCTGAGCCTCAGAGCAAATATTTCCAAAGGCACTCTTTCCCCTTGGTTTGTCACAAAATTAAACGTAGTCTTGATGATGAGGGGGTATTTATGTCTACTAAAAGAGAAAATGGAAAACCCAGCTTCTCAACTAATATCAATAGCTGAAATGTGACCTTTAGCAAATTACAGGGTTTGGCTACTTTAAAAAGTGGGTCAGTATTCCTGGAAAAAAAAAGTTTGCACTTCTTTATTATATTAAGAGTAGGCATCTCCAAAACCAAACACATTTGGATTCAAGACATGCAACACCAGCTCTATGACACCATATAAAACTAAATTCTACTCATTCTTTCAACATGTATTATGTACTTATTTTTTGCTAGATACTGTTAAAGGCATGATATTACAATGTGAACAAGGAAGCCAAGAGCCTTGCCCTGGGAAGCTTACATTCTAGTGAAGGAGGCTGATAATAAACAAAGAAATATGATACCCTTGGTGGCAATAAGTGTTTCGACAAATATAGAACAGGGGCAAGGGCAGAGAATCTCCAGGGAATGACACTTACACATACTACCACTCACTTCATATATGTATTGCACTTTTAAACATTTAGGTGTTTTTACATCTGTAAGTAAGTGCCTCAAAATTGCCTTTCAGATAAGGCAAGTAATACTCTTCCTCATTTTTCAAATGCCAAATGACCAAAACCAAAAAACTTTTTCATGAACACATGTTGATTAGTGGTGGAGTGAGTATTTCTGACCTCCAGCCCAGACAGTTTCCCACCAGGCCAGACCCTACCCAATGTGTCCAATATTCAGCAACACAATCACATTGAAAGTAATTCAGCTAAGTGACCACAAGGTCAGCTCAGAGTCCATCAAGAGTCCCTCATATAAAGAACAGCTGAACACAATGTCATGAAGCCTACATTCTAGTGGAGGAAGCTGGCAGTAAGCAAAGACATCTGACCCCCACCCCCTGCAAAAAATTTTTTTAGGAAGAGAAGTATAGTCAAGCCAGTACTGAGGAGTTCCCAGAAACACTAAGAAATGGGTAAATAAACACAGGCAACTGAATAATATTCCACAGGAGTAATTCAAGAAAGTTGAGCTCTGGTACTCACTATAGCACAGCCCTGTAACCAAGCACTGAAGAAAGGGTTAGGAGTGGGAGGTGCCTTCCTTTGGTAAAGAGGTCATCCATGCACATATAAGTCATGTGCAGTGGGGAAAGAAATGAAAAGAGGAGTTGGAAGTCATCCAGGAGAAGAAAAAGGAATTGCACCTAGATGACATATAATGCATTTAACTTCTTTTCAGCCAATCCAATAACCTCAAGTTTCCACAGAGGAAATAATACTTCTGATACTATCATTTGCTTAGCAAATACATTTCTTATTGACAGTTGAAAAAGACTTTAAACGTGTTTAAATTATTATTAAATTTAGATTTAACAACATTATTCAAGTAATAAGCTATACCTACAGTATGTACGAGTAACTTGCAAGTCCATAAGTGCAGGCCTTTAATTGGAAGTGTGTAGTTAGCATATTGACTGAGGTCATTTTACATGATGGCTAATGCTTCATTGCTGCCAAATAGACATTTGTGTTTAATGATTTCCTGTCACAACAGCCAAGTAAAACATATTTTAATGAGGAATTTCTATAAAGCAATATAAGAATTTTTAAAGCTTCTGTAAAATAAATTTGCCTCTTCAGTCATTAGTGCCATGCTTTAGTTCTGGGGAAGAATTTTACTGAGGAAATAAAAGCAAACATGGCAATGGGAGATACAAAAGGATCTCTTTCAGGGAGAGAACTGGACTAAGTGTTTGCTATCGGGTTTGCCTTGATTACGTCAAGACACTATGCCTGTCCCTCCCTTTAGATTCCACACCCTCACAGAATGAGAAGACATGACATGAGAACAAGGGTGTCTGAGGGAATTGCCAAATGTGTCAGGACTGGAAACAGCAGTTCAACAATATGACCGGTTGACTGTCCTCAAGGGAGAGTCTTATTTTCTTCATGTATTGTATAACATTTCGCACATCAGGAACGTGAAAATGTCCCAGGACTGGTCTATTCAACCAATGCTTAGAGTTCTCCTAAGCACCAAAATACAGTACAGTCAAAGCTGGCAGATTACAGTGCCTCACAGCCTAACCAAAAGATTTACTTAATACTAAGATAAGGGTTGGTTTAAATACAGGTGAAAATTTAGTGTTCATGTATTTCTCAAGGGCTGGGATCCCCAAGACATTCTTCTTCCCTTAAAGTCAATAAAGCTTTGGTTTTTCAGGCTTCACAGCACAGGATGTGCAACTGGCCAGGGAAAAGCAATAGTGGGAGAGAGAATACAAAAGATAAATGTGAAAATGGTAAAGCTCACTTGGCATAAAACAACTGCACAAAGAAGAAGAAACCAAACACAAAAGACTACTTCCGCCTTTTCTAATAAAGACATCCAAGAGTCTATCAAGAGTTCTAAGCAGCAACTTTGGTGTGTGAGTACCAAAATGGCTGTAAGCATCTCTCGGGCACCTGGGAGTTCAAGTTCAGAATCTGTTTTTCAGCTCTGTCACTGTGCCTGTCGCAATCGTCACACATGTACCCAAACAACATTTGCTGTGCAATTTTGAGAGATGGTCATTGAGCCCACTTGCTTTTCTTTTCTCCTTCCACCTTCTTCTATAATTCATTAGCACCCTTACCAAAGATGAATTTAAAGAAATAAAAATTCGAAGGAAGTCGCTCCTTGTCAGAACACTTTTAATTGTTTAGAATTAAAGAAAAACGAGAGTAGCAGGTAAAAAGCATGCAGGTGGAGAAGTCTGACCACTGACACCTTCCAGGCTCCTCTGCTATGGGCACAGGTACTGAGACGTTAGAGCAGGTGGCATGTTTCATTTGGGAACGTGGTTCAGAAAGAGGCTCTATATACTCCTACACAGATGTGCAACAGCTGTTTTTACTCTCGAGTATCTGCCAACGGGAACATCTTGCAAACAATCAAAACACAATCTCTCCCAAGGGTTTATTCGGATGGAGCCTGCTCCAATTGTGCAGGACACAGGTCCCACGATGCTAAAGTAGTTTTTACCCATCGACCAATCAGAAGACGCCACACCACACTCTGTGCAGACAAAAGATGGCTGGTGTTGGAAAGTCTAAATAAATATCTTTTCCCAGCTACGGTACCTCGAACTTGGTCATGATTTTGGAATCTCCACAGCAATTATCAGGAACATTTCTCAACTACCTAATCCCAACTCCTAGTCCCCAAGAAGAAACTGTAGCTTGTAGTAGGAATTCCTTTGAAGTCCAATGGAAAAGATAGTACATATTCATATCCCTGGTCTCTCAGGGAGCACTTGCTTCTAGAAACAAAGGGGGTTCAGTTTCCACCCCCTCTCCAAATTCCAGTCTCTTCGGGGTTATACTGAGACTGAGTTATTGTGTAAGGCCCTTGCTACTCTACACAGAGAAATGGATGCAAAAGATAAATGGGCTTTGGAAGAAGAAATTGTAAGGAGGGCAGAGGAAAGGAGGAGAGAGGAACGCAGTGGCTTTGTACCAGTTTGTAGATGGTGGTGATTAACAGTGCAGTAAGAACATAAGTCTCAGTACACAGCCGACCCTCACAAACACAAGGTGAGAGTGTAAATTCAAGAAGCCACAAAATAGCATTAGCTTTCCACTTATGTATCTTAAGCTTAGCCAGCACGGGAACAGTACTACACCCCGTTAATGAACTTACATGAGACCCTGTAGTAAATACACATAACTTTCACAGGTTATGTGGTTATTCACACCTGCTACTCAGGCAGAATAGAAGCGGGGGAGGGCTCCAATCAACTCAACTCAATTCAACTCAACCGTATGTCTGTAAATTTTCCCTTCTCTCTCCTGTGGCCTCCCAGATTGTATGGCGCCTCAAAATGACATTCAAAAATAAGACGTGTCATCAAAAAACACTGTCATTTCCTCCCTGAGGTGATAACCTCCCTTCTATTACACTTCCTACCTATACACATAACACTCTTGCCCAGGATCTTCTCAGGATATTTCCTTACTGCTGTTCATCCAGAGGCTGAGACCCAAGGAAACTCTCACCCATTTTCTTGGTTACTTTCCCATCAGTCAAGTGGGGAATAAAATAAGAGGGCTGGACACTTACAGAAAGAATCAAAACAAAGTGCCACGTAATGGAGCAATTTTTAACTATCAAGAACTTCATCCTTTGCCCTTAAAGTATTCATTAAATATAAAAGAGTAAAGTGATAAGTTTTTTCAAAAGGATTAACAAAAGAAGATCTCTCAAGCAAAGCCAGTTTCTGTTCTTTTCCCAATAAAAGTAACCAATTATATGTTTTAGGAACACTGATTATCCACAACTGACATTTTCCTTTTTTCTCATAATCAAAGCACTAGATGTTTTCTACAGAAAAATTATAAAAAATTCAATAAACCAAAAGGAGAAAAATAAAAAAGCAGTCAAACTCACAACCCAGAAATAACAGTGTTAACCCTATGGCCAAAGAAGGATGTATCTTTCTAGACGACTTTTTATGCACATAGAGGTACTATTTTGTTTAAGTTTTATGAAAACGGGGTCATGCTGCATGTACCATATGGTAATCTCTTTTTTCAATAAATCACTTTTCTATTACTATCCTCTGGTATCAAATGAGACATGAACTAGTTCCAATCTTCTGAAAATCATGATAAAACATACCTGGAATTTTTCACCTTTGTGCATCTGAGTTGATCTAAATTCAGGAGAATCTATAAAGGCACAGGGGTAAATGTTATGCAGAAAATGTCCTCGATAGGAAACCTTCATTCTGATAACAGAAATTAATGTTAATAAATGCATAATATTTCACAAATAACATGACGATCCTTAATCTTACGGGTTGGTATTTTGTACTAAAGTTTTAAAGACTCCACAGAGGACAAACATACTGAAAAGCATAAATATTTACTTCAATAGAAATCTCACCAGCAAGAAAAAAAAAAAAAAAAAGACAGGTTCCAGTATTGAACAGACATGTGCCTTCCAATGGTTATCATTGCTCATATAGCTAGAGTGACCATAAATTTATTACTCAAAATCAGATACTTTTGAGATGGAAAAGGCTGGTATTAAAAATTGTGGTAGAACAGTATATACTGGCTCTCTCCTGAGAAGACTGATATTCCTAGAAGTTCGATTTTTCTGATATTCAAAAAATAAACAAATCACCTATGAAACATGCACAAGCTTTTGGAAGTTTAATGCCTAACTTAAACCTACTTCAATGTTGACTCATTAACTGAAAAAAAAAGAAAGGGTCAATAAAAGTTCAAAATGTTCACAGGTGGAAATCCTAACATGTACAAGATTCAATGTAGTCAATTCTATATACTCTAACCTGTTGCTCTGCAGTGTCCTAAAATGCAGCTGAAAATGGGATTTCACCACCAACAAACTCTGTGACCTGATGATCTGTATCATTCCCTTCCAGTCATTCCCTACCCAGGGGACATGAGACAATTCAAGGCAAACTGGGAATTTCAATTTCCAGAGAGCACTTACTTCCCCTTCAGGAGAATACTCAGACGGTCGTCGACTGAGGTTTTATCCTCCGCAGCGTACGTCTGGCCCTTTTTTAAGGTTTGGATCATACAAAACTGGCCGGTTAATCTTCTGAACAGATCTGGAGGCACACGGAGTGGTTCAAACAATCGGCGGTAGATGCCACTGAGCTCCTTCTCAATCTTTACCTGAAACGCAGCAATGACCAGATGTTACCATAACACAGCAACACCGAAACACTGGTGTCTGCCGTCTCCATCCAGGTTTGGGAAGAGACAAATCTGCAAGACGCACCATGGCCTTTCTGCACTTCAGTCAATGGACTCGTCCGCAGATAGTAAGCGGTGACAAGTTTAGATGCTCAAAGGGCACTTCTGCAGTTAAGCAACTCTAAGAGCATATGGAAAAGATTTGCACTACTGATCACATCTCTTCCCATGCGCTGTAGAGCAGCTGTGGAGGTTCTCAATGTTAACCACAACACAGACCTTTCCAATGTTAGCATTTCCTATAAATAACATGAAACCTTTTTGTCCTTGTAACAATTTTGTTTCACAGAAAGAAATTACGTGAGCTTTTCAATGTTATAGCAAAACAATAAACATAAAATAGGAATCAACTTGGGAAAATTTATGAAAATACAGGCATTAAGCATTTTTAAGTATTATTTAATGCATCACTATAGGAAAACAAATATCCACAGCTGTGGATGTGATCATTGCTTCTGATTTATTTATTCTGAAGCCAAGCGAAGAGAGTAAAAGGATTTCAGTGTAGCAATTTCATCCTAAACTAAAACACTCTGTAGAATGAGAACCCACTGAATTAAGTCTGGCTACTGGAGGAAGGGAGAAGCAAAATGGCTGAATCACCTCTGCAGTCAGACAAGACCCAGATCATACGCCATATTTGGGCTCAGCATTAGCCTGGGAAAACTGTATAGCATGTGAATGAACTTTGGGGTTCAGATGATCGTCTATCCCAATGAAATCTATGACAGCCACACTCTTAAAGCTTATAGATCCAGCTAATGATAGCCACTCAGCAGTCATTACAGCCTTTGTGATGCTCTTGCTCTCTTTCATTTTAATAAAGAACCAGCATTTATATTTTTCAAAAAAGTAGGCTTACAATATGTGAAGAAACAAAAGCACACGTACTGGGTGAGGGTTTTACTTGATGCTACTACCATCACATCAGCAACTTCTGAACTTTATGTTCAGAACTTGGGATTCCAGCAAATTCTGATATTCAGAAATTATAATCCTCATTATTGCTACCATCTACCATCACGTCAGAGGTCCAGTAATGAGTGTTTAAAATAGTTTATTCACAAATATGTCCCACTTTCAGGATACACACTAGCCAATGTGGCCTAGTAATGGACATAGGAACTGGAAAATCTATTGGCTCAAATACATAATCCGCTCATTCTGCAAGTCTTAGCTCAAGTCCCAATTCCTTCATGCAGCCTTCTTAATTCTTCTTGTGAAAGCACTCATCAACTGTTTTTTTGAGCACTTGTTATGTGACAATCATGGTTGACAGGAACTCGGAATACAACAATAAGGTGGTAGATGATATTATCATTCCCAACTGTTTGCTGCTCCCATCCCCTGTACAAGGATTATCAATCTCCTAACCCCAGCCCATTCCCACGCTATCACGCTTGGCCATGTCATTTGCTTTAGCCAATGGAATGTGAGCAAAAGGGACGTATGCTCCTTCTGTGCAGAAATTTTAAGAGATACTGGGTCTTTGCCTTTTGCTCTCTTGTACTTTTTCTCTCTGCCATGAGAATGTATGTCTAAATAGAACTTGCTGCTTCAGTAGAGACCCTGAAATGAAGACACAGCACAGAATCACAGTGGACACACAATTGCTAGAGTCCACATATATGGGGGGTGAGAAAAAGGACGTATCACTGTTATTTGTCACTGAGATTTTCAGGTTGTTTATTACACAGGCTAACTTAGAGAAAACTAATACAGTAAGCAAAACAGACTGGGTTGCAATGTTTGGGGAGGTTACAACCTAGTAGAGTGCCTATAACATGTATCATCTATATTATTCGAGTGATCATTTCCTGTGAAATGTCTTGTTTTCTAAAGTTTTCCGTGCATATGTCTGGCTTTGAACATAAGATGAGGACAAGTGCTGTATCTTTTACCTTACTGAATACCTGGTTGTCTTTGAACCGTTAGTAAACAATGTAGGGAGGGATTTCTAGAAGAAGTGCTTTCTTTCTTTTTTTTTTTTTTTTAAGATATTATTTATTTGACAGAGATAGAGACAGCCAGCGAGAGAGGGAACACAAGCAGGGGGAGTGGGAGAGGAAGATGCAGGCTCATAGCGGAGGAGCCTGATATGGGGCTCGATCCCATAACGCCGGGATCACGCCCTGAGTTGAAGGCAGACACTTAACCGCTGTGCCACCCAGGCGCCCCTAGAAGAAGTGCTTTCTTATCATATTTACATCTTTTTGTTCTTAGAATGACTAAGGAAATACAACAAGATGAATCAGTTGGAAAAAAAAGTTAAATACTAGTGTTTTGGCAACACCCTCCCAAAATGATGACTTCCTTAAATGAATATTTGGGGCATAATGGAAAAAAAAATAAAGTCATTACATTTACAAAATAGCAGGAACTATTTGTAAATCATTAGTATGTTCAAGGAAGTTGCCTGGTGAGTAATTAATTTTACAGCTGGGCAAAGATATTTCCAAGTGACATTTAAATATCAATAGACAAAAGAAATAATGAAGTTAAATGACAAAAAAGGTTCTCTCATGTCCAAATTGCCTTAATGATGTAAAAAGTTTAAAAAACTCATTTGTAGGGGTGTCTGGGTGGCACAGTCAGGTGAGTGCCTGACTCTTGGATTCGGCTCCGGTCGTGATCTCTGGGTCATGGGGTAGAATCCTATGTGGGCTCTATGCTGAGTGTGGAGTCGGCCTGAAACTCTCTCTCCCTTTCTGTCTGTCCCTCCCGCTTGCACTCTCTCTCTCTCTCTAAAATAAGTAAATACATCTTTATTTTATTTTATTTTATTTTTTTTAGATTGGATGGCAAGAGAATGTTTAATTTTGTAAGAAGCTGCCAAACTGTCTTCCAAAGTATCCATACATCTTTATTTTAAAAAGACTCATTTGTAGAACAAAGTTCATGGTATTCAAATATTTCACATTCAGACATATATAAACAAAATCAGAGCAATGATATTAAAGGGACTAAGGATGTTAGATGTTCATTCTCAAGTCTGAACAAAGCACTTCAAAAGCTTTTTGGCTTTAAAATCTCTTCCTTATTAATTAATTTTAATAATTACCGGTCTTTTCTTGTACAAAAGATATGACAGATGCAAAATGTTGACACCCAGGAACACGGAGTTCCAGATCATGACATCCAAGGCACATCGGTAGAGAGTGGCCCAGACAATATAAAGGGTGCATCCTGTTGAATAACAAAGTCAACGTGTTAGATGTCTGGAATAGCGTCAGCATGTAGCTTAATAAATGTTATCCTCTGTATATAAAAAAAAAATCCAAACACATCTTAGAAATACTTAAGTCAGGGACACCTGGGTGGCTCAGTCGGTTAACCGTCCGACTCTTGATTTTGGCTCCGGTCACGATCTCAGGGTCCTGAGATCAAGCACCCCCATTCCCTCCCCCACCTCTGCACTTCCCCCCACCTTCCCACCTCCCCTCACCCCAGCACCGCTCTGCACTAGCCCTGGAACTTACTTGGGATTCTCTCTCTCTCCTTCTGCCCCTCCCCCTGCTTGTGCAGAGCTCCCTCTCTCTCTCTCTCTCAAAAAAAAAAAAAAAAAAAAAACAAAACCAAGCCAAACATCACATTAAGTTCTATTTTTTGTCTTATTACCACAAAAGAAAAAACGTGCTTTGTTGTAGAAAATTTATATAGAAAATATTTTTAAAGGGGGAAAAACCCCATAATTCTACTACTTAAAGAAAACCATTGTTGATATTTAATAATTCCTTACAGTCTTGACGCATTTTTACCAGATGGCAAATCTACAGTACATAACATTTTGAAACCCACTCTCTCTTATTTTACTTATTGTAGTAATTTCCCTATTTTGTTAAAACTCTTCATATACATAGTTTTTAATGACTGTAACTGATTAAACCCTAATTTATCTAACCATTTCCCAACTGGTAAACAGATGAGATTTTTGGGGTGTAATTTTTGATACATCACTGAAACATCTTTATACATTAAGAATTAATGTTTTTCTGACTATTTCCTTAGGGTGGATTACCTGACAGTAAGTCAAGGAAATGAACTTTATGGCTTTGGTGAGAATGAAGAATTGTTTCCCAAAGGTACACAGATATTTGCAATCCTATGAGTTGGGAATGCCACTATCCAGTTGTTAATATCATAAAATTTGAAAACTCTTAATTTGATACTGAGGAATTCCTCAGTATGTTTTTTTGTTTTCCATTTCCATGATTATTGGTGAGTCCAAATATTTTACCAAAATTTTCTAACCATCTGAACTTTTCATTGATGATTTTCCAGTCACCTATGGAAATTTTCTTGCTTTTTATCAATTTTCTCACTTTAGGAAAAATATCCCATTTTCTTTTGATCCATTTTTGGTGGGAGAGTCAATATATATTTTTAATTTAAAATAAAATGATCAGTATGATATAAATAACAACATACATGCACATAAAAGCTCACCTCCCACATTAAAAAGTTATCCATTTGCAATTTTTATTTCATCAGAATGATCTGGTGCATTTGAGTAGACCAAAATGTAAAACTTTATAAGTTTTTAAAATAATATTTCATAGCAAATTTTGTTGAATTTTAAAATATTATTACTTAAAGAAGACAGGGAAAAAGAATGCTTTGACTGGGAACATGAATTACAGTCCTGGTTCTGCCACATTCTCTCTCTCTTAATTTTCAATTAGTCATTTAACTTCTCTAGGTTTCTTCTTGTTCAGATTAGATGATCTCCTTGGTCTGTCCTACCTCTAAAACTGTGTCTTAAAATTTATAATTAGCAGGATGCCTGGATGGCTCAGTCTGTTAAGCGTTTGCCTTGGGCTCAGGTCCTGATCTTGGCATCCTGGGATCCAGCCCTGCCTTGAGCTCCCTGCTCAAGGGGGAGTCTGCTTCTCTCTCTGCCTCTGCCCCGACCCCTCCCCTGCCCCTGCACACACACTCTCGGTCTCTCTCTCTCAAATAAATAAATAAAATCTTTAAAAATTTTATAATTAGCCTTGGCCTTTTTATAGGGTGTGGTTTTGTTTTGTTTTTCATTCAACACTCTCTAATGCTGCAATCCCTGCCTTACTCAGAGGTAACACGGCCACAAAAGTCCCACAAGCTTCTAGCTTCCCTTCCAGCCTCTTCTTATTTTATCTATCTATCTATCTATCTACTTATTTATTCATTTTGAGTATAGTTGATGCATAATGTTACATTAGTTTCAGGTGTACAGCATAATGATTCGACAAATTGATACGTTATGCTGTGCTCGCAAGTGTAGCTACTGCCTGTCTCCGTACAACACTATTATAGTATCACTGACTATATTCCCTATGCTGTGCCTTTTATTCCCATAACTTATTCATTCCCTAACTGGAACCCTCTCACTTCCAGGCTTTACTTTGACCATTCCTTGTAATTTTTCATGTATTCTAGGCATAATGAGCTACTCTTCATTCTCCTTCAGTAGGCTGACTTTCCTCTCCTCTGTGCCTTTTACCTGGATACCACACACACTCACACTCAGATAAATCCGGTTCAGCTTCCAAAAGCCAGCTCCAGTGTCATCCCCTCAGTGTGACCTTGTTCCACCTTCCTG
>NW_024423675.1:16707747-16728102 GCF_017311325.1 Ursus maritimus
TGAGCCTATCACCCCCTCCATTTCTCCCTGGCCCTGGGAGCACACCTGCAGCACAGCATCCAACATCTCACACGTGACTGTCCACCTGTTCCTCTCCAATCCCCCAAAAGTAACTTTTTCAAAGATGGACACTGCCTTCTTCAGTCTTTGTCCGACAAATTATAGGTGCTCAAAAATGCACCTGAATAAATAAATCACCAAAGGAACAACCACACAGAGAGTGATGTGTCAAGAATCACTGGCTAAAATCATTCATTCAATTGTTTCCATATTTTGATGTGAATCAATTTAACCTGCTTCATCAGGATTACTGGAGCCCTCAAAAATGTTTTACTTGAACTGTTGTGTCTGGGAAATGGCTTTTGTTCCCAGGGTCACATTGTAGGCCATAAGAAATGCCTATACAAATAACAGTGGTTAAGACTGGATAGTACTTACTATGTGCCAGGCACTATTAGAAGTCAAATATCACACATACACGTGTGTGCATGCACACACACACATGTTCATTTAATTCTTACAACAACCCTAGGAGGTGGTATTATTTTTACCCTTATTTGACACATGGGAAAACTGAGGAGTAGAAAGGTTCGATCACCTGCCCCAGTTACACAGTTAGCAAGTAGTGGAACCAGGATTTGGATCACACACTCGTACGTACAAATGGAAATTTTGCTATCTGGAAAATCTAAACAATATGGAAAATACAGTCTTATCTAAAATAAATAAGGGCATGTAAAGGCCTATATTGCAGGTTACCTGATATATGTACTGCTAATTCGCTGACAGAGACCCAGATTTTTGGAATGCTATAGACTGACAAGAAATGCCCTGAAGTCCCCAGCACAAAGCCCATCTGATGCCAGTTACAGAGAAGTTACAAACGTCTCAATTAGGTATCTTACCTATAGCTAACATTCCCCTAAGGAGTATCATATGAAGGTGAAGAGTAGTTGGAATAACCAACCCAATGGTGAAAAAAATATTTGCTACATGAAAAACTAGGTGATGTATCTCTCTCCAGTTTTCACATGTGGTCTCATTGGAAGGCACGGGTATGATACTTTCTAACTCAGGTGTAAAACCTATTGCAGTTGATTGTGTCAAAGGGCTGGACTCGGTATAATTCATCTTGAAAATCCCTGTAAAAACAAAGAAACAAAAGGACAATCATAAAAATGGCAGCTGTATCTTACTACCGCTATAGGTATTGTATCAAAATGATTTCTGTGAACTAAATGTTGGTAGATAGACTATTCTGGTGCTTATGAATTAGACTCAGGTTTGAACCCTACCAGTCACATATTAAGTGTTATTACTTTACCTGTTAAATGACGAGAGTAATACCTCATTTGACTTTCTAATGAAATGAAATGAAATATATAAAATACTTAGCATAGTGCACAACTTCTTACTGATATACATATCTGTATACAAACATACATGGTGGAGGAGAGAGGAATGAGGAATTAACTAGCGTAAAAGACAATCACCACTGTTCATAAACCACAGCAATTACAAAGTCTTCCATCACATTCCCACTGTGACACTGAATCCAAACACAGAAAAAATAACTGGGAAAACTGATTTTTTAAGTACTTTCAAAAAAATTAACCCTCTCATATTTACTATATGAAGGCTTAAGATATTTAGAAGGCTCTATTTATATACTGTCATTAAATCATTGTATCATATATATATTCTATATTATCATATGTACACGTAATAAATACATTGCTAATCATTTATATATACACACAGAGATATAAAATTTACTCTTCCTTTCATTGTCCAATTTAAATCTCTACTTTCTTTCCCATAAAAACTCTACTAGGTAGCATGTTACAAATTAAAAAGTAGTAAACTTGTGGTTTACTTATATGTAGGTGAGGTAATGAATATACATTCAACTATTTAATATTAAAATCTGCAGCAACTACATTTCAAAGAGTACACATTTTGCACATGCTTACCTAAACCTTAACACAAAGTGGCACCATTTCCTAACTAAATTACCTGCCCTCCATCTCCGGTACTTAAAAAACTCTTTCTATTATTAATTATTCACATTGGTCCCTGACAAAAACCATGCAGGTTTACAGATTATATGAATTATTCTGTTTCAGAAAAAGAATTCCAAATGGGAACCACAAATATCTTTAAATTTAATCTAATAATATGTCTTTCCATAATAAGGTCACACAATTAACCTTACTTTCCCATTCATCTTTTTTTCCCATCATATCAAAGTAAAGGTTTTAGGTGGTAGAACAATTGGTACAGATTGGGCATTTTGAAAGGATGTTATTAGACAAATCTGAAAGAATTACACATCTCTTAAGATAATAAAAAAGTCCATGAATTACAAAGTATAAATAAAATGATCAAGTCAATTAAAGATCTCTTCGTAGAATTCTGAAATAGTTCATAAATAAAAGATAAATAGTTGACTTAGATATTGATTTCCTGCAAAAAGGAAAGAAGCTACATAAATTCAACTACTTTCCAAATGTTTAAATCAATAAAAATATTAGCCTATTGGGGTGAGAGGCACCATTATTTGAATAATTCCATTTATACAAAGTTTGCTTTCAAGGACCAAATGAGAATTAATCCCATAATTTCTGCAGGAGGGAGAATGATACTCAAGGTCCGCCCTCTATCACTCACAATCAATGTCAATGTCAGCTTATGCATTAGCATTACCTAAACTAATAATAACTACATTTCTATGGCACTTTGGAATGTGCGTCCACTTCCATTGTCCTATTTGCTTTCCTAACTATCCCGTGTTCTCTATGAAGCAGAGGCGATGTCATATTCATCTAGGTATACCCAAGGCCTAGACTCTGCAAAGAATGCCATAGGTGAAAGCCATACAGAAGGGACACAGACATGACAAACATTTCTAGAAACCACTTTCAGTCTCCCCAAACCTTAGTAGTAAAGACAGGAAAGTGCCCAGCATTCCTGGGACTAAGAAAGTCAGGTTCTATACCAAAAGGGCCTCTGGAGCCACGTAAGTCAAGGAAAGTCACTTCTGCTCCTTGGGTAGGCTTCGTCCTGGGAACAGAGGTGGCTGGACTAGTTGGTCTTTGAAACCTCTTCACATTTTAATAGCTTGAGGCTCTAATACACATTTACATAGTAAGTTAGTTAATACATATTCTCCCTCATATCCACCCCATTACACCTGTATTGCCAACTAATCCACTCTAGCTCAATTTCAGGCTTTTAAAAGTTCTTCAAGTGGCACTAAAGGTACCAACTTCTGCTCCAAGAGAAATGATAGGAAAACTACAACCTACTGAAGAACCAGGGAAATAGCAATAGGAATTTTTAAAAGGTGAGATCATCCTACAACATATTTTGATGCACCAGACCTTATTAAAGATATAGGTATTTATATACATATTTATTTTATTTTCTATATGTATTATAGCTTGTAGAATAGCTAACATTGTATAACACATTTATTATATAATTTATTATTTATTTATATATCTGTTTATTATTTATCTATGTGTATTTATCGCTATGCCAATTTTGAAATGCCAGTTAACTCCTGTCAATAATATTGACTGGATCTTACTAGTTTCAGCTCCCTTTGATCACTTTTAATGGATTTAAGTCGTTTACACTGAACTATCCTCATACAGACAATAAGTCTAAGGAGGAAGACTAGACCAAAAAATTGGTAAACGGTCAGGTCAATTTTGACTGAATCAAGAGAAATTTTCTTTGTCCTATTAATTCTTTAGAATCTAATTTCTTTACCCAGTCTGGTAAAGTCCTGTTTATCTATCGATTTCCAAATAGGTGTCTGCAGGATTAAACAGCTACATGGTGAAACTAACATTAACCCTTCACCAAACTACAAAAAATGAAAAAGCAGCAATGAGCAAAAGTCGTGCTGGCAGACCTGATTCATTCTGTAAAACGAACTGAACCTTCGCAAATCCGGGGAATGGCAAAGGGCATTACGTTGCCAAGAGTCTTTTCGCACTTATTCTTGCGTTTTCAAAGTAAGCAATTCCTGGGACGTGTCTGGCCAACAACACATTTCCCAGTGCTTCAGAAGCCACGGTGCGGGTGGGTGGCGAGGTTCACGGGTTCCCCAGCCATCGGATCTCCCCAGGGAACCCGGTCACCTCGCTCCTTAAAGGAGGATCAGTGTCTACTGTTCCCCTTGACCCGAACGCTCGGGCCACGAGGGGTGTGCAGTGAGCGCCATGCCCCACCTGCCAATCCCAGCGCCGGGCCGGGGCAGGCCACACGGTGCGCCCGGCGGCGCGCAGCCTCCGCAGGAGACCGGGCGGCCCTACAGCGGGCGAGGAGGAACCTTAGTGGGTTAGGGGCCGGGAGCCCCGGGCGTCCAGCCGGACGAAGGGGTGCCCAGCTCACCAAGGGCTTGCCCGAGGCAGAGCGCGGGAACCGGTACCGGAGAGGCTGGAGCGCCCGGGGACGCTGGCGCTGCCAGACCGATGCTGCAGCAGCTGACTCCTGAGGGTCTGTGGCCGTGGACCCCAGACGCGGGAAAAAGGCGGCTTCCGAGAACAGGGAACCCCGCGAGGGCTCGGCCAGGGAGGAGAGGGCAGGGCTCCTGGCGGCCCGGGCGCGGAGAACCCGCAGCCGCCGCGGGGGCTGACAAAGTTGTTCCCAGCGGAGCAGCGATCCAACTTTCGGTTCCCGATTTAGCCCCGGGAGCCCGAGGCTGCAAACAGCCAGGCGCGTGGGGGGGGGGTAGCCGCCGGCAGCTACGCCTCCCGCTCCTTACCTGGCTTGTCCCTGGCACCGAACCTGGGCGGCGCTGGCCAAAGTTTGGGGTGACAGTGGCAGGGCGCGGGGACAGCGACGCGGCGGCTCGACGGGCGTCCGAGGCGAAAGCCTCAGCGGATCGCGGGTCCGGAGCCTCCTTGGCCGGTGCCGGGTCCCCGCGCCGGCAGCGGCTTTGACTAAAATAGGCATCGCGACGGTGGCTGCCCCGGCTGGGGCCGCACCGCGCAGGCGCCCGCCGCCCCGGCGCCCCCCGGCGGGCGGAGCCCGGGGCCTCGGCCCGACTCCCCGCCGGGCTGCTCCAGCTCCACCGCCGTGTCTGCACCACCGTGAACAGTTTGAAACACCCGCTTTTTTCTTTCCCCGTTTCCTCTCCACTTCTCGATTCTGTCCTTGTTTGGGCATCCGTGGGGGGCGGCAACATCTTAGGACCAGAGGCGTTGGTGGCTCATCGCCATGGGGATAACTCCAGCAGTAGGATCCCAGCAGGGAGAGAAATCAGGATAAAAATGAGAACTAGAATGTCATTCCCCTCAAAGTCCAACGACCCATTCGGGTAACTCCTTTCTGGGACACTGGCTCGCCTCTCAGCAGCAGCAGGAAGGGCCGGGAGTGCGCACAACTCATTTTCTGAGCCTTGCGGCGGCGGCAGCTGGCGGGTTGGCTCACACCGACGCAGGACACCGCCCTCGGCAACCGGGCTACTGGCCGGAGCAAGCCAGCCCAAGCCAGCCCTGCTGCTGCGGGGGCCACGCGGGAGAGACTTTTGACACAAGCCACTGTTTGTTTTCAAAGAAGGAGGGTACTTAACCCGAAATTTGCATTCCTATGGCGGTTCAGGGCCCTCCACTTTAAGCGAAACTCCACCCGAAATTGCCCAGTGAATTTGGTAGATATGGGACCTTAAGTTGGAAAACAAGATGTGAAAGTATGCTCCAATCAATCTTTACTGTTCATAGAGGACACCTATTTGGGGTAAGAAATGCAGCGGAAATTAATGAAGAGTTGGCATGGGGGGAAGTGTTGGAGAACAAAAGAGGAAGAAGGTTAGATGGACGTTCAGTTTCCACCCGAAGTGTCCCACTGTGGGATAGAATTTGTACGGAATATTAGAGTATGAGGTCGTTCGTGCGTGCCAAACATGATCTAAACATGAAAAAGACAACAGGTACATTATAAGGTAGGTACCTGGAAGTGCACACTCGCCAAATCTCTCCAGGGAAGAGGCAGGGCAACACAGTGTTGAAGAACATGGGGCCTAGTGCTGGACAGGCTGGGTTTGAAACCCGCCTCGGCCACCAGCTAGCTGTGTGACCTTGGAAAGTTACTTAGCTTTTCTGTGCTTCGGTTTCCTCTTTTGTATCATGGGGATGATGATAACGATGATGATTGCACCAATGCCTCATAGGAGTGTTTTGAGGACTAAATGATTTAATATATGTAAAAGGCTTAGAATGGGATGTGGTACATAGTAAGTTCTATGTATATGAATATACATTATACCGATAAAGCTCCTTCCCTAACGTGTTTGATTTTGTTGTAACTAAGCAAGGTTAATTTTCAGGGCTACTTCTTCAGAGTCTGTTTCTTTCTAGGTGCTCTGCCAGCCATTTGGTAGCTACCACTAAATACATTTTAAGATGTAGATGCAATAATGAGTGTGCACAAAGATTCTGCATGGATATGCATTGGAGAATGGCTTATAATAAAGAACACTGGAAATAACCTAAACTCTAACCATAGGGGACTAAGTAAATTATAGAACATCCAAACAATCTTGTTCTAAGCAGACAAAAAAAAAAAAAAAAAAAAAAGTTGTAGAGGGGTGCCTGGCTGGCTCAGCCAGTAGAGCCTGCCATTCTTGATCTTGGGATCGAGAGTTAGAACCCCATGTTAGCCGTGGAATCTACTTAAAAATTTTTTTGTAGAAATATTAGAAATATAATAATGTCAACTAATTATATAGAATAGACGGTAAACTATGGTCTAAAGGCCCAGCCACTGTCCATTCTTGTACAGCCCAAGAGCTAATATGATTTTTACACTTTTTATCAGTCGAAAAAATGAAAAGAAGAATATGTCACGATGTGTGAAAATTATTTGAAATTCAAACTCAGTGTCCGTTGAATTTAATTGGAACCCAGCCATACTCTATGGCTGCTTTTGTGCTACAAAGGCAGCATTGAGGAGTTCCAACAGAAACTGTATGACCCAGTAAAGCCTAAAATAGTTACTTTCTAGTTCTTTACTATTGTGCCTTGATACAGAGTATACTTTTGTGCTAGGCACTGTTATAGTGGTTTAGCTATATTAAGCCATTGAATCCTCATAATGGACCCTACCAAGAAACAACTACTACCAATATCACCCTTTTATAGATGGGAAACTGAGGAAACAGAGAGGCAGAGTGGTCTGCTCCAGGTCACACAGCTAAAAAGCTGATCCAGGATGTGAACCCGGTAGTCTAGTTCCAGAGCTCACACCTTTGTCCACTAGCTACAAGTTTCTGCTACCTTCTACTTCTAGCTACATTGCTTCCCATGGAAAGATGTTAAGTAGAAAAAGGCAAGTTACAAGGGTGTGTAGAATATTAGAAATCATCCATGGTGATAAGCTCGAAAATGTGTACCTTCCTTACCTCAGAGTGGTGAGGTTGTATGTGATTTTTCTTTTTTTTCCCTCCTTTCTTCCCCTCCTTCCTTCCTCTCCCCTTCTTCTTCCAACTCCTCCCGCCCTTCCTCCTGCTTCTCCTTCTGCTAAAGTTTCTACAATGATTATATGTTACTTTTATAGTAACTTAAAAACATATTTATTAAAATAGTAGAGCCCAGGTTCTGGCTTTTGCGGATGGGAAGGCCAGAAGCCAGAGGTACAGTTACAGAGTCAGCTGTTACAGGACACACTCATTCCTTACCTAGCAGAATAAGATGCTTGTAAGGTATATAAATCATACAAAGATTGTATATTTTTTTGAAAAGAGTAGTTGATTCAAAATCCTAAGACTTGAGAACTGGCATTTGATAGAGTCTGGGTTTTCTTGGAGTCTGTGTTCCATAGAAAGAGGAGACTGAACTAAACCTAACAGCCTCACTATAATGCATCTAAAGATTAAAACATAATTTTATATTTGTTTCTTATCACTGATGTATGAATAATAGCTCTATAAAATTTAAAATAAGAATTGTAGACACAAAACTTGGTTTTGGGAATGGGTAGGCTCCCTGGTCCCCTCCTGCTTGTCACGGAGAGGTCAGGCTGAAAGATTCTGAGCACCATTTGGAAACTGACCTAATGCAGGGAAGTAAGTTGCACAGAAGTGTAGAATGAAAAGCGTACAAGGCATAAATAACAAAATATAGGGCAGCCTGTCTCCTCTGTAAAAACTCTGCCCAACACAGCTTAAATTGACATGATGATTTCTAACTTCGTTTCTCTATGGGCATCCTAGACTGCTTTTACTATTTGGACAAAGCCTTGATGAGATTTCAAAGTTCAGATAGAATAAGTTTTGTGAAAACAAAACAAGACCTCAGGGAGTCGCCAGTTTTAAAAGTATGTAGCATTATCTTTCGTATCTATATCTGCTTATTGTTAACATCAGTGCAGACCTTATTTTATGGAGACATAGCTTCTTCTGGTATGGTCTCAAGGAAGACAGTTCTGATCAAACATGCATTATTAAACAATGATTTAATTAGATTTTTTCTATATCTAAGTTCCTCTCGTTAAATGTTTCATCAAATTTTTCATTGACCAGTTTGACAACCAACCTCAATTGACTTTTTAAATTTTGTTTCCTTTTTTAAAAAAATTAATAAAATGTGCACCTGGGTGGCTCAGTCGGTTAAGGGTCCAACCCTTGGTTTCAGCTCAGTTCATGATCTCAGGGTGGTGAGACCCAGCCCCGCGTCTGGCTCTGCACTGAGCATTGAGTCTGCTTAGAGAGTCTTTCCTCCTCCTTCTCCCTCACCTTCTGCTTTTCTCCCCACTGACACGTGCATGCTCTCTCTCAAATAAATAAATCTTTTTAAAAATTTTTAAAAAATAAAACATTGATAAAAACATTAAAAAATTAATAGACTTTGTTTTGCAGAGCAGTTTTGGGTTTACAGATGATTGAGCAGATGGTATAGAAAGTTTCTATATACCCCTTTCTCCCTTGCTTACAGTTTCTCCTTTTATTAAGATCTTGCATTAGTGTGATACATTTGTCACAATGGAGAACCAATATTGGTACATTATTATTAACAAACTTACTTTGGGGTTCAGCACTGTATAGTCCTATGGGTTTTGCCAAATGTATAACGTTGTGTATCTACCTCTGACACAATAAGAAATCTGTATTAGGTATTTTTTCCTAGTTCCTGACACAGAGTTTCTAAAACCTTTATAATTTCCTGAGTGATAGGGTGCTAGGGGCATCTTTCTTTCTTATATTTAGTGTTTGACCCTCAATTCCTGACATGGCTCTCCTAAAGCCTTTGTGATTTCCTGAGTGATGGGGATGATAGGCACATCTTACACAGGGCTCCTAGACCCCTTGCAATTTCCTGGGTGAGAGGAACATTTTTTGTTCTAATGACATGAGTCTGGGTGGGCTCCTGGAAGAGCTTCCAGGTCGGTGAGCACATCCACATACTGAGAAGGTGGCACACCCCAATTCCACAGGGACTGAAGCTCCTGCACTCAGGAACCTTCTGGACCTTACCCCGTGTACCTCCTTGTCTGGCTGTTCATTTGTATCCTTCATTATATCCTTTATAACATAACCAGTAAATGTGTTTCCCTGTGTTCTGTGAGTCATTATAGCAAATTATCAAACCTGAGGACAAGGTCAAGGGAACCCCAATTTATAGCTAAGTCAGTCAGAAGTGTGACCCTGGGGGCCCACTACTTGTGATTGGCTTCTGAAGTAAAGAGGTACTGTTGTGGAACTGAGACCTAACCTGTGGGGTCTACACTAACTCTGGGTAGTTAGTGTCAGAATTGAATGGTAGGACACCCACTTGGTGTCTGGAGAGTTGGAGAACTGGTTAGTGTGGGAACTGCCCTCCCCCCATTTGGTGTCTAGTGTTGTGAGGAGAGGAAATAGAGTTTTCCTTTAGTAATGTCGTGTACCCACCATTAATATAAAATAGTTTCACTGCCCTAAAAATCCCCTGTACTCCATCTATTTCTTTCTCTCTTTCCTCCCCTCCCTAACCCCTGGCAACCATGGATATTTTTTTACTGTCTCCATAGTTTTGCCTTTTCCAAACTGTGATATAGTTGGCATCATATAGAATATTGACTTTTCAGACTGGCTTCTATATGCATTTAAGTTTCCTCTTTTTTTTTTTTTTTTGGTCTTAATAGCTCATTTCTAAAGTCATTGAATAATATTCCATAGGATGGATGTACCGCAGTTTGTTTCTCCATTCACCATTTTATGAACATCTTGGTCTCTTCCAATGTGTAGCAATTATGAATAAGTCTGCTGTAAACATTTGTGGGCATGTTTTTGAGTGGACAAGTTTCTAACCCATTTGGGTAAATACCAAGGACTGCAATTGTTAGACTGCATGGTAAGGCTATGCTAGCTTGAAAAGAAACTGCCAGACTGCCTTCCAAAGTGGCCATACCGTTTTCCATTCCCACAAGCCATGAGTGAGAGTTCCTGCTATTTCACATTCTTGTAGCATTTGGTATTCTTAAAGTTTTTTTGAGAGAGAAAGAGCATGCATGCATGAGTAGGGAGGAGGGGCAGAGGCAGAGGGAGAAGCAGACACCCTTTGTTTTAGTCATTTTAATAGGTATTTTGCTTTTTAAACTGAGTTGGTTAATTTGTTCAAAATAACTAAGCAGGTTATGCACTGAACGGGTGTGTATATCTTGGCTAAATAAAAAATGAGAAACATCTCAAAGCAAAGGGATGTGATCTTTCATATTATTGTTGCTTCCCAAAGCCCACAGTCTTTTAAAAAATTAGTTAAAACAGTGTCTACCCAAATATTTCTAAATTCATGGAGAAGCTCCATAAAAAACTTTGGATTACCATTGATTCATTTAAAAATGAGCTTTTACCCAAAGGGCAAAACTCCTAAATGAAAAGTGACCCAGAACTTAAACAGGACAGTGAATTATGAAGGCAGTCAAAAGAGTGGGGGGAGAGGTTGGAATTGGCAGCTGGATTTGAACCATGGTTTTTATATTTAAAAAGCTAGGTGAATTCCAATCATTTATTAAACGTTTCTGAGCCTCAATTACTTGTCTGTAAAACCAGGATAATAGTTTGTAGTTGACAGGATTATCTTGACCTTTAGAGACCATGTTCTTAAAAAATGTCTGGCATCAAGTTTTCGGTACATTAATTGGACACTTTTTCTATCCCCCTTACAGTGCTCCACACGTGGTACATAATCAATGAAAGTTATTAGAATTTCAATCATCAAAATTCCCTAGTCTGATGAAATAGTTGAAATATCCTATGAACACATGAAACACCCAAGAGGTAGTTTTATTTTTTATGTGTTTGCCTGTTTTAAATAGATGGACTCTAGCAAACACAAGATTGATGTTTCAAACAAAATTTGTAACTTGCAAGAGTTTGGCACATGCTAACATTTCCAGTGGTTTGGGGTTTCCTTGGAGTAGCCAGAAATGAGATATTGGCTTAAAAGCAAACTCATGAAATATGCAATAGTATAGATTCTAGAAACCGGGCACTCGGCAGAGCTAAGTTACAGCCATTTACCATCTTGGGGTTGGCAGAAACATGCATGCCGTGACTATTATGTCAAAAACGAGAGGCCTGATATTCCTTCTGTCTATTCTTCCTTACGTAGCTTTCGTTCTAAAACAGAAGAGTTGCATTTGTGAATTATTTGTTTTAAATATTTGACAACAGCCAACAAAGGCCCTTGATGAAACATGTAATAGGATTTTCTAATCTTTTAGGAAGTTATTTCAAAGAGAATGAATTTATTATAAGGAGCTAAGCATCACAGAATTACGGTTTTTTAAAAAATGTGAAAAGGTGATCAGAGAAGTGACTCTGATTCCCAAAGACACCTCAAACTGGGGCCCCTGTTGGCTCCTCAGAAGGAAACTGGACGCTAGGCCCAGGCAGGCACCCCCAGAAGACAGGTTCAAAAGTCTGGCTCCAACCACTGTGCTGACCTCTCTTGTGTTTGTTCTTGCCCTTTTGGGACTTTCTAGAAATTCGCAGACCCTCGAATCCTGTCTATGAATCCGCAGTTAAGCACCTCTACTTTTAGAGAAGAGAAATGCAGCAACCCCGAGGAAGACAATTTCAAAGGTACTTTTTTTTTTTTGTAGTGTGTAAATAACTTCTTTATATGAGGCATTTGGTGGTTATAAAGGAAAAATTGTGAATGATAGAAAAATAACTTTTGGCAATTCTTGGTAATATGTCGTCTATGGTATAGATAAGATTTTGATGGACGGTGAAGCCGTGGGGTGACTTGCAATCTGTATCTGGTGAAAGCAGAACTTCACAGAGTTTCTACTGAGCAGTATCATTCTGTTATGTGATTAATCCTCAGAAAGGGCTGGTCTTGGAGGTAAATGTGAGGTCTGATAATAGCCAGCCCGGTAATTGACATCAGCTAGAAACAAAAACCCAGAGCAACACATTATAAAGATGGAATAATAAAATAAAGTTGGGAATAATGACATTGCCATCCGGCATTAATTGACGTGCAAAAGCACTCAGAATTCTCGGGAGAAAAGAATTATTTAAATGCAAATTATTATTATTACTACTACTTAAATTGTTGTAATGAATTCATGAATATAAGACACCTCCTGAGCTTAATGCATATATAAAAGCTAATAAAATATTTATGAGCCTGCTACCAGCAGTTTTATCATTTGGCATAAACAATGGTAAACAAGATGAAATATTTTTTTAGCTCAAGATCAAACCTAGTTGGTAAAATTTAGAACCTCACAAAATGGTTACGGTGGTATTTGGTTTGAAAACCACCGAGACGGTCACACTCTTCCCTAGGAGAACAAGGTCGTGCTTTGACAAGGTTAGGATTTTAGGTCATTGAGTCTCCAAAGTATGGGAAGATTAGAAATACTTTAGGGAAGCACATGTTCAGACAGAAGCCCAGTCTGGCTTATGTGCCATGTACAAAACTTCGTATGCAGTTGTACTGTATGCCACAACTTGGGGATTTCTTAGTATTTTTTACATCAACTACATACTTCAAGTTATCTGAAGAGAACTGTAATGAATATATTATAAGCTCAGAAAATGGCATCTAAAAGCCACAAAGCATTCCAAAGTGAGTCGGGAAATCTCGCAGATGATTTCATATGACTGTTTTAATGAATAAATAAAACTTCGTTACCTTGAAAATGTTCGTTGAATAGCAAAAAAAATCTAGTAGAAAATATTGCTATTAATGACCATCGTAAGATGAAATCATTAAAAATGCCTTGGCATTTAGTACTTATATTATTAGTGGTTAGTGTATTGGTGTGTGATTCGCACATGTTTCAAAGTGAAATTGCAGAAATGTGATTCTCCTAAGCAGTTAGTCTCTAACTCTGTTATGGCTTTTATCACTTGCTGTTTTTTGCATATTTATGTACAAGTCTGTTTCTCCTTTTAGGTGGTAAGTTTCTGGGGGGTAGGATGTGTGTTTGATTTATCTTTCATATCTCCATGGTACTTAGCATGTGATTTGCCTATATTTGGAACTCAGTAAATACTAGTTGATGGAATAGTCAAGTGCATTTGTTTCAAGTACTATTATTCTTCAATAGAAGAAATGGTAAATATTTAAAAATTTGTTTTACAACTGAAGTTATTATGAATGGGGAAATAACAGAAGAAATATATACTGACATGTTAATAGAAGTCAGGTTGGTTTAGTGGAATTATTGTCTTTATTTTTTTTCTATTCCACTTACTTATAATATGATCACCTTATTTTTCTAATAAAAGGAATAAATAACAAAATGACACTTAATGTTCTCCTAGATCAGATCACTTTATTAGAATTATGGTGACCTCTCTGTTATAATAGCGACACCTCACTCCCCTGTCCACCCTCATACCCTCCCAGTACCTTTCCTCCCCCTTCCCATCTAGCTGATTTGTGATGAACAGGAACAAGTTGGAAAAGATAGGTTTGGAAGGAAGGGAAGAGATGATGGTTTAAGCCTGAGATGTATTCATTCATTCATTCATTCATTCATTCATTCATTTAGAAACACTGATTGGTCTGATGGTGAGGAATGCCTGGGGTCAGGTGCAGTGGAGGAAGAAGGCAGAGACCTCAATGTCAGAGGCATGGGCAGGACCAGACACGCTCTTGGAGCCATCAGCCCAGAATCCCAGAGACCAAAGGGCCAAACAACATTGCAGTCCGTCCAGGGAGGACTCAGGACAGAGAGAGGCCAAAACACCTCTCCTGCTCTTCCATGAGGTCTTATAAATTTGCCTCTGCACCTAAAGCAAGGAGGGAAGCAGAAAGACTGACAGAATTATTTTAAATGACTGTTTAAAATGGGAAGAAACTACTTTTAAGTGTCAGGATCAAGTATTTTCTGCCATCACAGGGAAGACGGTATAAGAACAGGATGAGATCAGTAACAGGTTTTAAAAGGTGTGTTTTGCACTTGTCTGACCAGTGTTTCCCCATTTCATATCTCCTGCACATTTTATTCATTTTTTTTGAAAATAATTTAATGAGCACTTAATGGTTTTTGCACAGGAAAAAATATAATTAGAATAAAAGTATGGAGTCTGACTTTAGGTGAGGTCAGAGGAGGTCAAACTCTACCAACTATATTTCTGAGAAACATGAAATACAAAAACTGTTATATTATTTAACTTCTCATTTAAAATAGAATTACTCTCAGGAGACACAATAATCCATCGCATGTTTCCAACACAAAGAGGCTCTAAGCTAAATCACCTTGCAGATTTTCAACCCAGAGAATGATCTTGGAACCCAAAAACTAATAACTGTGCATTCTGAACAGGTGTTGCTCAAACGCAGCTCAACACCATCAGCAAGAAGAATGTGGCTTTCAAGTCACTTAAAATAGCATAGTTCTGTATCATGCAGAAAAAAAGATATGTGGGAAAAAATACGATTGCAGGTCTTTAATTTTATTTCATGAGAAAACTGCCGATGGCACTGCATAGTCGAAGTCCAATTGGGAGGGGGAGTCAGTGTTAAAATTCAGATACGGATTCAAGAACAGATGCAATTACTTTCCTTCAACTCAACAAATATTTACAAAGCAGCTACCATGTGCCAGGCACTGTTCCCAAACAGATATAGACTAGTGGGGGAGTTTGAAAAGAAAATTCCTTTTCTCAGAAAAATAGATACTGTGCTCATACATTGGCTAAACTTTGATCTCCAATGAACTGATTTCTATCCCAAAGTAATACCCTGTTCTTCACAAATATCCACTTATACTGCGCCAAAAAATATCTTTTGTGTCTTGGAGACCTCACTGGCTACTATTTGAAGACGTTTTCATTTACCAAGTTTCACTGTGCATAGAGTTTTATTCCATCTTTGAAAAGAGAGGGAGAAACAGCACTACAAGGGGACACTAAATTAATTTACCTATAAATTGGGGGAGGGTGGCACATAAGCCTTGGTGGCCTGAGATAAGGAAGGCTTCTCAGTAAAACTTCTGGAGAGATCACAAATAAGACATGGAAATATCTGAAATGGTAGGGGACAGATCCCAGATTTAAAGAATTTACTTAAACTGCCTCAAAGAGGGCACCTGGATGGCTCAGTCAGTTAAGCGTCTGCCTTCAGCTCAGGTCATGATCCCAGAGTCCTGGGATCGGGATGGATCCCCGCATCAGGCTCCCCGCTCAGCAGAAAGCCTGCTTCTCCCTCTGCCCCTCCCCCTAGTCTCTGTCTCTCTCTCTCTCTCTCACTCTCTCTTTCTCGAAAAAATTAAAAAAAACCCAAAAAACAAAAAAAACTGCCTTCAAGAAGCTGGGCCATGCTCTTTCATTATATAAACATATAGCCTTTTTAGTAGGGTTACATTTAATTACACATTTTATGTGTAAAGCACATTTCAACTCAAGCGAGTTGCTGGTGGTTCTGAAGAAGAAAGGTTCACGTTTAGATAGTTTCCCCCGTGCTGTCACCAACAGATTCCACAGATGTGTAGTTAGCATTTTGGCTTTGACTTTTCTTTCACTTCAGATTGGGGGCATGTTAGTTCCGGGCAAGTCACTCAGCACCATGGTCAGTGCAGCGTGCAAAATACAAGCACACTGATTTGGAAGAACTGGCTTAAGTTGAGTGTCACCACTCACTGTGAGTCAGCCTCTCTAATCTTTATCCATAAAGTGGGATTCTTTCAGGAAACAAGTAAATGAAATCATATGTGGGCATGCTTTGTAAACAATAAAGTATTAAACCGATGTCAAATATTGTTTTGTAATTCTATAATTTGGGAGATAATTTTATATTTAGTAAGAGTGGTAATCACAAGTTAGACGACTCAAAACATTTCATGTTATATCAAGTGAAGCTAGCATCCTACTGTAAAAGTATCTAAAAACAAATAGTTTTGGAATCCTATAAATAAAAAAATTTATATTTATTAAGATCACTAAAGCTTGGGGCGCCTGGGTGGCGCAGTCATTGGGTATCTGCCTTCGGCTCAGGGCGTGATCCTGGTGCTCTGGGATCGAGCCCCACATCAGGCTTCTCCACTAGGAGCCTGCTTCTTCCTCTCCCACTCCCCCTGCTTGTGTTCCCTCTCTCGCTGGCTGTCTCTCTCTGTCAAATAAATAAATAAAATCTTAAAAAAAAAAAAAGATCACTAAAGCTTGAATTGAAATACAGTAAGGGAAAAATGATAGTTCAAGACACAAATGATCAGTTCTTCCGGGGGAAAAAGTTCCCTGTCAATCTTTAATAGCTAGCAGGTTTTAAAACTAGTCAAATTTAGCATGATAATAAAACTTCAAATTATGTTGAAACCATGCTGATGTTACATGCAAATGTACAATCCAGCATTAAAATGATGGTAACACTCATAGTGAGATGACTAAGAGCTAAAGTAATATTTCAGTCTTGCAACATCTTTTCATTATTGTAAGATTTTTGAACTTGAAATAATACACAGTTCTACCAAATTGAACTTATATTTTATTGTAAGTCTATATGATACTGATATCTATTTGTATTTTTACTGATTGTATGTATTAAATTTTAGTAGAAGGAAGAAAAATAAGGGAATTAGGCTCACTGATGGCCCACAGTTTAATAAGCTGTCATTTGCTAAAAAATAATATTTGGGAACACCATTTCTGAAGGTTAGTTTCTTCTATAACCATGTGTCATATAGCAATGTGCAACCCAGTCAGTGCAGTCCAGTGCCACGTGTACATTTATGTCCTTGGTCCAACCAGGAGTCTCACGTACATGATGTATAATGTGTTGCTCTTATAATTTGTATTGTCTGCTTAGTATGTTTTTCGTATGGCTCTTGCTGGCTAAGTTGGGGGATTTCACTTAGTAACTTCTCTGTCAAATCAATTCTGTCCTTCTGCTTCTGTGCAGTGTAACAAAATGACATCCAAAGTTTATCCAGATGAGCAGAGAGCAACTGAATTGCCTTCTGCTCCTTTGTTGAAGAGGAGAGAAAATTCTTCAGCTCGTAAGTGCTGAGAGAGCATCATGCTATTCTTTATGGTGGATTAATTTCAGCACCATGAGTTCCTAGGGGTGCAGAGTCCAGAGTCCAAATCATACTGGTGCTTTTGTATGGAGGTCAAATCAAGTTCAAAGGATGAACGCTTGAGGGGAACGGGAAGCTTCCAAATATTCAACTGCAGTAAAGGCTGTGCAAACGGGGCCTGAGGCCCTTTGCGTGCCCACAACGCTGATCCTGGTCAAGAGTTGTCCCTAGGTGACTGGGGGGAGAGTGCTTACGGGCTTGTTTTAAGCCACTTCTTTTTCCCCCTCAGGCTGCTTCTCAGGGTCATTCCTGACCACAAAATTTAGGACAGAAAATCACAATCACAATCCTTTAAGTCACAGGGACAATGCTGGGCCGGGTTCAGCTTTGTGGGCATGCAAAGGGCCTCAGGCTTGCAGAAGCCCTGCATGTGGTTCAGTGCTCTGCTTTCTCCGTCTTCAAATTCTTTATACTTCCTGAACAAGGGGCTTCATTTATTTCTGCATATACAGATCTTGTGTCCAAAGCCGTAAAGCATTTTTAACACAAGGAAACAATCAGTTCCTCATCTTATTGCACTTTTACCAGTGATAAATGAATCAAAGGGATTTAGGGCTGGAAACAATCAGACTGAGATGAAAATGAGCCCAATTTTTAATAGAAATTAAATTTTAAGGGCACAGTGATACTGTGCTTCAGGGGTATTTTTAAATTTTTATTATTATTATTATTTTGGATATCTGTGGTTTCTTCTTTCTGTCTCGATTGATCAGAGTACTTTGAGAGGGCAAAATGTGGCTGGCTAGACATTTCAAACCAAACATACAGATTATCTATATAGAGGTTAGTAGAGGGATTTTGATATTTTGTTGTTGTTGTTGAAGTGAGAACAGCTGGGTGCAAACCAAGGTGTGGGATAATCCCGTCTCTGTTCTGCTGAGGACGGCTCGTGCCAGCCCTACGCACAAGTGTGAAGATGGTGAGGTTCCTGTCTGCACCTCCTCTTTCAACATCCCTTTAGCCTGTTCTGTTTGTACTCCTTCCTCTTCATCCTAAAAATGGTTAGATTTCTGGAAAAATTATATGTAAATTCTTTTGCTCCCTCTGCCAACATGATTTGAACCAAAAATCTACATCCCATTTCTGTGTGGTTTGTTCTCAGTTGACTCTCATGGTTAGAAAACTCTCTGATAATTTCACACGCCTTTGAAATTATTAGCTGGTACTGACCAAGGGTGTGGATTCTCGCTAGGGTGCTCTACTGGAATATTTGAAGGCCTTCAGTTGTCCCTAGCAGAGAGCTGCCACTGCGTCTGTTGTGTAATAGCTGCCCTTCATGGCCACGGGGGGGCTGGGACACCACCCCTGCATCTATCCCTTTAGTTCGTGCTGAACTGGATGAGTTCAGTAGCTCGTCCAGACTATGATTCAGACCTCATCACACTGTCCCACTCACAGCACATGCTAATGTACAGAAAGTTAATGGACTTTCCATAACCCCAATACTTCTTCCCCCACCCTTCTTGCTGACTTTGCTTCCTAGGTCACTGAGAAAACAGAAGTAATTATGAGAGAACTTTCACAAGCTCCCAGTACCTCTCTCGTTTGCCAGCAACTGCGCTTCCACGTACTCTCTGCCTGCCCTCCTTCCTAATGATTGATTGTCCATGTTCCTGTTTAAGGTCACTGGATCCCATCATCAGTCACCTGCCCAAAGTCATCCCTCCAGCAATTCACCCCTCTCTTCTGGATCATTGCCATCAGCATACAAATAGGCCCTTATTTCTCTTATCTTACGTACAACAATGAAAAACATTCTCTCTCTTGACCCCACTTCTGCTCAGGCTACTATTCAGTTCTATTTCCCTTCACATCAAAACTCCTTGAAAAGCTTACTTGTACTTGCTTTTCTAATTTCTTGCCTTTCATTTCCCCTCAACCTACTTTAGTCAAGTGTTTGTTCCCAATCACTCTACTAAAACTGCTCCTGTCATGTTCACTAGTGACCTCCATGCTGCTCAACCCCATGGTTTATTCTAGACTTCACAGCACCTGACCTGTCAGCCACATTTGAGACAGTTCATCACTCCCTTCTCCTTGAACACTTTCTTCACTTGGCTTCCAGGACATGCTTCGGGTTTTCTTCCTACCTCACTAAGCTGCTCCTTCCCTTGTCCTTTGCTGGCTCTTCCCCTGTTCTCTTAACAATGGAGTACTCCGAGGAAAGGTCCTCCCAGAATTTTTCTTCTGAATCTACTTACTGCCTTGGCCATCTCATCTAGTCTCATGGCTTTAAATATCATCCGTAGGTGACATACTTTCAAATCTTTATCTCTAGCCCAGACCTCCTTCTTGAACTCCAGACTCATCCAACTATTTCTTCTGCTTCAGTGTCTAGTAGGCATCTCACACTTAACCCTGATCTCCCCTTCCAAGTCTGCTCTTGTTCCGCTTCCTCCAGTCTATTCTCACTAGGCTGGCCGATGTGATTCTGTTGAGTTTATTGAAGAGGGTAGATCACAGCACACTTCCCTTTAAAACTCCCCAGTGGCTTCTGGTCACTCTCAGAGTAAAAGTCAAAGTCCTTACCGTGACTTATTAGGCCCCACCCAATCTGCCTCAAATTCGCTTTGCCTTCTCTCCCTAGCGCTCATTCTGTAGCAGCCATGCTGCCTTCTAGCTGTTCCTGCCCAAAAGCCTTCTCATTTGCTTTTCTCTCTGCTCCTCCAGATTGCTCATTCCCCAGATGTCTGCATGGATTGTTCCTTTGCTTCCTTCAGATCTCTGTTCAAACATTACCTTCTCATTCAGGCCTTCTTTGACCATCCTATTGAAATGACAATGCCCCATCCTACCCACCGTCCCTAATTTACCTCTCTCTGTGGTGAC
>NW_024423675.1:16728107-16745358 GCF_017311325.1 Ursus maritimus
TTTCTAACTCCAGGTTTTTCTGTTTTATTTTGTTATCGGTCTCTCTCACCCCGGAATGTAAGTTCTGTGAGGGATGGCCTCTGTTACCTGATGAATCGCTGGTGCTCAGGTCAGCACCCGGAGCCATGGTAGGTGCTCAATACATACTTGTTAAAGGCATGATGATTTCTCTTTCTACCAAAGAACATGGCCTGCACATGATCTCCAGAGAACCAGTTTTCTGATGATACGGATCAGATCGAGGATCCGTCTGTTAGCTCTTCTTTACAGTGTCGAAGGGACTCCCGTGTTAGTGTGGTGGGTAGCGCTTGGCTACGAGTCCCTTGCTGTCCAGTCACACCATTCACACTTGCCCTTTCGGCTAACCTGTGAGATTCAAATACTGTGCAACACTTGTACTATTCGTTCCCGGGGATTCTTTTTACTCCGTAATTAGTATGCATCTTTGTCTTCCACGAAATGCCTCTTTTTAAATGTTATTGAAAGATGGAGCTGATAAATTATTTGTTGCAATAAAATAGCCTTCAAGAGGGACATATCATCTCTTGCATTTATTCTTTCTAGTCATATTAAATAACTTCACATTTAAAATAAATAATCGCTGTCCACCACAATAATCCACCTTGCTTTCATCAGAGGTTGTGGCAAAAAGTGAATTCTGGAAACCCTGATGTGGACAGTCATAACCCACTCTCATGCTGAGAATAATTTCTGGCTGCTTCTGGAGAAGCAGTGCCTAACTCAATAGGGCAAGGCATCAGATCTGAATAAATCTGAGGAAATAGTTGAGAACACAAAATTTCATTCTCCCAGTTCTGACACAGAAAGGGAGAAACTGCCCACAGTTATTCATTCTCCCCCTCCCCATTTATTCCAATAAGAAACACAGAGAAATTTGTAAACTTTATTCACAATGCAGAAGTTGAGATGAGTAAAACAGCTGGCAGTGGCATCTTGCCTCTGAGTTTAATTTATAAAAATATGAGTGAGCACAATTTTCTGTATTTCATTTGGGGAATGATGATGAGGGTCTTCTCTATAATTATAAAACTTCCAACTTTGATGTCATTTATCACAATACCGTCTGGAATTCCGGAAATGTTCTGTCAGGGGTGATTTGGGTATTTTTGGACTTGACATTTGATAGAAGTTGGGTAACCGAATATCGTAGTGGTATGTTTTTCCTGTATATACCCTGTCATTCAAGGCATAGAGTTTATCTGCAATGTCACTGCCAATTAAAACGGAAAACAGGCGGGAGATGTAACGATGCTGAGCGAAGAGCAAATATAATTTCTTTCTCCTCCAAGACACATATCGACAATCAGTTTCTGCTGTGAGGGTTACCTAAAAAAAATGTAAGGCCACATAAAAAACAGAGATTAGGAAGCAAGAAAAGTTCTGCCTCCTTGTTTTGTTTTGGGTTTTTTTTTTGCCCCAATTTTAAATAAATTTCACTTGCTGCTTTCGTAGGTTAAAAAAGCTCACTGACTCACAATATATTGTAAAAATGGAGAGAAACTACAAAATGTCTTGCTACATATACAATTTATAACATGAACAATCACAACATTGTGCCCATTTCCAATTTATCTCTTTTCAAAATCTGGGTATCTATATTTTGCCTTTTACTGAAGGGAGAGCTACTTGATACTAAAAAATAATAAAGTTGGCTAATGTTAGAGAAGTATTTCCAAGTCAGTCCCAAAGACTGCAGACATTTAACTCTAATTGTTTCTGCAGCACAAAATAGAATTTATTTACCTATTTTGCATATGTATATGAATTTGTATTTGCATACATATATCACTTGTGTTCATCGTAGGAAAACAATATGCCATAACAGAATCCACTGAAGTGATTATCTTTCGAAATTATCAGACTCAGCAGCAGAGTAGTGACAGGAAGCTTAGCAATTTTTTTTTTTTTTGCTAGAAAACAACTAAAATCTATTAGCATCTTAAATTTTAAGAATCACTCATTTTGTCATAAGGGCAGACTTTTAAATTCTTGGTGTTTTTCTACACGGTGGCAGTGGCAGTGTTTAGTTTCTAGTCAAATCTCAATGATATTTTAATCTCCATATATGCAGCTAAGCAAAGGAAAATCTGAGAGCATCTATCATGGACTCCTTTCTGTCCCATACAAGGCCCCTGCTGCTGGACCTACAGAGCGACAGTAATCAGCAAGAGTCAGCCAGAGCTGGGAAGTCACGCATGCTGCAAAGTACATTCCAAAGTTAAATATAAATTATTGCTCTGTCATCTGCTGTTCCCTTTGTTTGCCTGTTTTTAAACAAACGTCTATCTGTTTGGAAGAGGCAGTGTTCATTCTGTGAGCTAGTTGTCCCTTACCTGAAAAATGCCTTCCTCTGTGGGTCTCAGTGAGTCCCATTCAGGAGAATCCAGGAACTGGAAGGGGAAAATGTAATGCAGAAATTCGCCATCAACTGTCACTCTGATCCTACCCAAACACAAAGAACATTATTTATGAGAGAAGGAGAAAGCAAGCCCATAATTGGAGGCAAGGGGAGGGAGCGGTATTTCAGATCTCTGGTGGCCTTCATGGCTTTTAAAATTCGGTAGGATAAAATATTAATTTCACACATTATAGTAATGACAAAATCTATAAGATTCATGTACTAATGTTCCTCACACAGTTCGGACTCTGGAGTACTGGGTGGCATTCGTCAGATCATGCTTCGGGGTGTACACTGATGGCATGTGCCCCTCTGTGTGTATTTATTATACTTCAAGACAAAGTTTCAATGCCCTCAATCAGATTTTAAATTAAGTAGGAAAACACTGAAGAACATAAAGGAGTACCACTGTAAATACCTCTGTAGACTAAATATTTAAACGTTTTAAAGGCATGAATAATCACCTTATTGTTTCCTCCCCCAAACTTTTTGTTTTCAAAGTTTATATACATACAAATATACATATAAAAAATATATATGGTGCACCCCCTGCTTCTAGCAAGTGGGCAATTCTAGAATTTACTGAAGAAAATTGGTCATTATAAAACTTAAATGTTCTCTATTACTTAAAAAAATGCCCTATCAGAGTCTATTTAAAGTACTTTGCATGCCAACATAAGTATTCTATTAATTCATGCTGGCATCATGCTCTTCTTGACTCTCAGTGATTAGCTTGGAAACAAATAGCATATCCAGACAAACCCATTCGTACATTTGATTTCTAAGAAGAAATATTAAGGCTCTAGATTATATCCTGCTTCAAGTAAATAATAGCATGTACTCTAAATGCCTATGTCCATGACTCACGTACATGTCAAGGGGTTTCTCATGCCTCACGGTGCTAAAAACCGCCCAGGACTATGCTATCCTGAGATGGAAAACTGTAACAGAAAGAAACACCAGCTAGTAACTAGTTCAGAGGCACTAACTAATATAGAGCAAGCACCAGGAGTACAAACCTTCCCGAAACAAGCAGAGAGAGTTTATCAATGGAGGTTTTCCCCTGCATGGCGTAACAGTGTTCCTTTTCCAAAGTAACCACTTCAGAGCTCAGAGCAATTGTTCTGAAGACGGGCAGAGAGGTCCCCAGGGGCTGGAAAAGGGAGCTGTACAAGAGCTGGAATTCTCGGGAAAAAGTTATGCTGCGAACTTGATACGCAATGTGAACAAACCGCACGAAGCAGATGACGAACAGTACAAAATTCCAGGAGTATATGTCGGCTGCACAGGCATCTACCCAAGCCCAGACAGCAGAGCAGAGAAAACCCAACCCCAGCAAACTGAAGACGTACAGGAGCCCGAAGAATCCACTGCCGCCCATGAAACCTACTACACATAAAATACTGGCAAGATGATAAATGGCTCCTTCGGCCTCTTGCTTCCAGGTGGTGCAGACTGGGTGTTCATCTATCAGGTTCTTCCATAGACTTGAATTTCTCTCCATGGCTGTCCTACTGTCTGGTTCACTTTTCAGCTGACATTAGATGATATTGAAGCAAGTAATTACTTAAGTCCTTTGCTTTTCCATCATCAGAGTTTCGCTACATCTTTATAAAACCAGAGACAGCCTGGACGCTGGAGTTGTACTGACTCAGGGTTTCGTGTGTATGGATCTTGGAAAAACTAAAAATCCCATGCTAGCTTCTTTAAGTTCATCTGGGCTCCTGATTCAGATCTAGTCCACAAATAATTTGTGGTTTCCTGGACAAGAAAAAAAAAGAAGGATCTAATTAAACAAGGAAAATGGAGAGGTATATTTAAATGAATCACCAGCATTACTATTCAAGTTGCTATCCTATTTTCTATGAAGTTAGAATATTTTAAGTACAAATGCTGTTAAGTTTCTAGGATAGAAAAATGTATATTTTTAGGGTTATACTTAATAATAATAATAAATTATTTACTGAAATTTTAGTATTTGTTAGAATCAGCTAACTACATATCTTTCTAGAAAGCTAGGTGCTATAATCAAATTGTCTTCATAATAATAGCTCGGTGCCTCAGAATCTCTTGGGACAGGGACTAAAAATGCAGACTCGTAGGCTGTGTGCAGGCATACTGAGGCAGAATCTCTGAGGGTGGGGCCTATGTGTTCGTATCTTAACAATCCCCCCAACATGGTTCTGAGGCATCAATCTGTGGCCTTTCATGGCCCACGCTCTAAGAGATACTGTTTGACAATGTTATACACTCTTTACAGATGAAGCATTCGAGGCTTAGAGAGGCCAAGTAATTTATCCCAGGTCGTACAGCGGTCGGGGTAGAGCAGAACTTCTGTACGTAAGCCTGTACATTGGATCCAATCATGTGACCTCTCATGAAAGAGATTTTAAATTAGGCACTGTAAGGAGCCCTCACAAAACAATAAACATGAGAAACACATAATTAGGAGTCAGATTTAATAGCACAGAGTAGACTATGAGTATGTTTCGTGAATTAGATCAAAATTGTTTGAGAAATACAAATTCAGATCTACCTTATTGTATTAGAGGCTATGCAAGTTAAAGTCTGCACCGTGTAACTAAATAAATAGTATTAAACTTCCTGCTACTTACACATTTATTTACCAGATGGTCAAAAAATGTTACCAACTTGTTCCTCTGCACATATATTCTCTACCCTTTGAGCCATATGGTAAAAATGCTAATGTGTGATCTGAGTCAGGAGAGATTTAACCAGGATGATAGAGCTGTGGGATATGTATCATTTATCCCCAGGTTTCTTAACAATAAATAGTTTCAATGTGAAGCATTCCTTAGATTGGATTTTTAAACCATAACAACATTCAGAAGCCTTGAACTTAAGTGCTATATTTAGTGTTTTTATTTTTGAGACAGATCATTTCCAGAACACCTGTTAATAAAATATCGGATATCACAGATCTTGTCTCATAGGAAAAAAAAATACACACAGAGAGGTGAAAACGACTTAGCTGAAGTAAAAACGGGAACAGTATCATCACCAACGAACTAGAAATGGAAAGAAAAGAGCCACGGTTGTTGGGAGTCCCTGGTTCTTCGTCCTGGATAGTGATTCTTTTCCAGCAAGTCATGACTTTGAGAGCATCACCAGGTGAATCATTAAAAAATGAAAAAATATATAACACAGACCTATAACATATCTTGCTATTTGTACTTAAGCTACTTTCAAATGCATTTTAAACATCCCGTGCCCCCTAATTTCTGCCTCCCCCCATCACTCTGTGACATGATGCGATTCGGGGCAGACCAGCACCCTGAACATGTTTACTCCCTCTTCTTTAAACACAACACAAAATGATATCCTACTGGATATTCACAACAAACAAACAAAAAATGTTTTTAAATACAATGAGTAGTGAGAACTGCAGAATACCAGACTGCAAATGTCAGTCTCCCTGCTGTTTCACTTTTAAAACGAGGATATTTTAAATTAATCAGTTCCTCCGGATACCTAACATAGCCACTGAAGCCAATATTAAAAAGCACTGCTGGCAGAGCTCTGAACTTTGGTTTGAACTTCCTTAAAAATTTATACTCCTCAACAAAATGTTAACATGATGCTAACGATGCGGAAGGGAGCTTCTGGGAATCTTGTCCCCTGATGATCCAGACTTGGGGGATAGACTGGGCCACGTGCAGTCCAGGAGGGTGACCCATTATGATCATCAGGAACTGTGCTTCCGGCCCTTTCCAGCGGCTTCTGTTTCAAGAAGCTGCTACCAAATCATCTTCCTATCCTTGATACTGTATCACTCAACACAGTGACACAGAGTGCTGACTTGCCCTGATTAAATTACTCCGCACCCAGCCCTTCTCCACTTGGTGTGTTTCTATTCAGTCACCAAAACAGATGTATTTTATTAGAAGAGAAAGAACTGACAGGGGCAGGTGACGGGCATGAGTGTTCCTCTGCTATGTGCCAGCAGCACTCGATGACTGAACGTGATTCATCAACCAGCTGCCTGCTTGAAAGGCCTGTAGGCCTTAAGTCATGTTTTTGGGTAAATAAATGTTGAAATGCCAAAGTGGCACGATGGATTTCTGCGGCGATAAAGCCCATCTTCCCCGCAAGAGAAATTAGCACACGGAGATACAAACGATGGAGACAAACGATGGAGACAAAATTAAGTGCAAATAAACACAATGATTCCCAGCTCCCCGCTTTTTACTCCTTAGGCTGTAAGACCCTGAGTTATAGAGGAATAAGAACATTTAAAAGAAGGTGCAAGGATGCTCGATGAAATATGACGGAGCCTTGGGACCAACCGATTCAGACTAGCTCAGAAATTGCGTGTATCTGTTCACAACTTGTACATTTATGATCTCATTGTATCACACTTGTTGCCAGGAGGGAGGCAGAATCTAAATCATCATGCCCTGCTTACCAATGAGAAAAGCAGGGCACGAGATCAGCTAAGTAACTGGCCTGAGGTAAGAAAGGCAGAAGTCCCAGGTAGGCGTCCCTGTCCGCTCAGCGCCATGTCCTCGCCACCAGGCAGGGCCACCTTTCAAGGCTGTGAATCAGATATGAATGTGTTGGGAGACAGTGGGATATTGTCAGCACTGGTTTGCCAGGAAAATAGTAATCCTAACACTGAATATTTAAGACCTGCCATATCCACGTGTACCGCTCCATCCATAATGCTCACCGTCGAGCCAGGGAAATAGACCTAGAAGGCCACTCGTGAAATAATTTGCTATATTATTATTCAACACTGGCTGACTTGCCCTTCTAGCTTCTGAAACTCTTAAGGGGCAAAGACAAATGTTTTGTATTTCTGGCACTCAGTGAACACTGAGTGAATACACTGGTATCCAGGAGCAAGCACTCTGCCTTCTCCATGCCTACTCTCTACCCGATTTAATGGATGTTCTAACATCGTCTTCACCCAGGGGAAAAGAAGTAGGCAATATCCCAATATCCAAGGCAGTTTGGTAAAAAAATCACTAAGGAGGTGGGACACTACTTATTTAAATGTCTGGCACAGCTCCAAATTCATAGGGGAATCCTTTTGTCTTCATAGAAATTGAGTTCCTTAAGAGCAGTTGAATTTTCATCTGATTAAAAAACAACAACTCTCGTAGCTTGTGATATTGCGTTAGTTTTGGTTGCTAGGCAACCCAGAAGATAAAAATTCCATCAATATTCTACTCATTAATTGGAATAGGTCCTAACTTTGGTTTGTGTTCCATATGCAAAATAATCATTTACTTAGAGTTGGGCTGCTCTACTTATCCTCAAGGAGGTACACTTTACTCAGGACCTACGTGCCAGACGTATTTAAAATTATCTCACTTAATCTTAACAACCCCATAGGACAGGTACTATATCTCCATCTTACAGATGAGAAAATTGAAACCCAGAGAAGGTAAGTAAATTGTTCAAGGTCACATTGTGAATATTGGGACTAACATTCCACCCAGTTCTGCCTGATTCTGAAGCTCACAGACTAAACCGCGTTTATTATCCTGCTTCCACGGTATCAGTATTTAGAAAATGTAGGCATTCGTTTCCTCCTTGCTACTTCGATGAACTCAGGCATGTTTACTCATCAGTAAAGCAGAGGTAATATCACCTACTGTGTCCATGCTAAAGGGTGCTAGAAGACTCAAACGAGAAGATCTAAATTAAAACTTCTTGGCAAATTTAAAAATAATATAGAGAAGGCATTGCTGTACTTGTTGCTTGTATTTTACAGAGCTGAGCCTTTTGGAAAATTTAGTTGTTTTTTTTTTAAAGATTTTATTTATTTATTCGACAGAGATAGAGACAGCCAGTGAGAGAGGGAACACAAGCAGGGGGAGTGGGAGAGGAAGAAGCAGGCTCACAGCGGAGGAGCCTGATGTGGGGCTCAATCCCATAACGCCGGGATCACGCCCTGAGCCGAAGGCAGATGCCTAACCGCTGTGCCACCCAGGCGCCCCGAAGAATTTAGTTTTTAAAAAGCATTCTTTCACCCAGAGGATTACAATTGAATACAGAAATACAAATGTTACTTTTGGTGGCTACCCAACTTTAAATTTTAAATTCTAAATTTACTCATTCCTGCAGGGGTGATCTCTGTTATTCTTCCCTGTGTCCTGACCTCCTACGGCTGGTAGGGGTACTCCCATAACCAACCCACCCTTGAGTCTTTCTTTACTTCCCAATGGCCAAGAAGCCAGTCTCTGGAGGACAACGATGCTCTTCTGCTTCAGATTAGTGTTTAGTGCTTCCCAGCAGGTATCCTCAAATCACTGATGTGTCACCCGGGTAGCTTGTTAGACTGTCCCTTCCCCGGCACCACCCCAGAATTACTGCCAGGAAGGGACCCAGGAAGATGCCCTTCTAATAAGCTCCCAGTTGATTCTTACGCACACACTAACATTTGAGGGCCATTGTTTTATGTTGTTCCTGCATGATTTCTGAATTATCCTTGTTTGTTTGCAGGACCTCAGCTTTGTTCATTCCTGGCTGACCACTGGCTGTCCTGCTATGCTGATGACTCTTGTGCTTCTGAGCCCTCACTGTCTGCCCGGGGCAGTAGTGCTGGTGGCAGCGCTCCATTCTGTGTCCAGTCGGTTCAGTTCACACTGTTACTTAAAAGAAAGGTTCTAGTCTTACCTGTGCCCCTAAATAGCTGTGTGATTTTAATCTTACTAGACCTGTTTCCTCATTGGTAAAACGGAAGTGTTGGACAAAATGATGTGAGGTCCCTTTTGGCTCTAAAGTAACATGACTCTATGTGATAAGGAATGGAAGTTTTTTCCTAGCATGGGTTAGAATAGAGAGCTGAGTAGCAGAACGGAATTTAGACTGCCGATCTTAGCACCAGCTTTATGACCGGGGCCCCACTCTAGAGACGACTTATTTTATTCCTTACAGACTGTGGTGGGCTCAGGCATTGGCATTTTCTGAAGTGTAACCAGGGCTAAGAACTATTAGGTGGTGAGGTTGAGAGACACCAGAACAGTCTGTAGGGTAAAGGTCTAATTTTAATTCTTATTTTGAAGGAGCTGGAAAGGCACATTTTTGCCTTGTATGTTCTCTCATTCCCATGCTTTGCTCAGGTGGGGGGGCATTTTCCTTCCAAGAGGGCTCAAGGCTTGTGGAGATTTTGCAGCAGTCTTTCCTTAACAGGGTGGCCTGAAGTGCACCTTCTAGCTCTGAATTTTTACCTCTATTATCTGTCAACATGGCTTCCATCACATGTTATGTTATACTGACCATTATATATATATATATATATAGTCATTGGTCATGTATATTTGGTCATATAAATGTCAGCTCTGTTGGTTATGGAAACATATATGGAATTCCCCTCTGTCTAGAACACAGCGAGGCTTCAATAAATGTTCAGTGACTGATGAGGATAACAATGCCCAGGTAAAAGCAGCGTTCAGAATAGTTTTGGAACAAGTAAGAAGCGCAAGTGAGATCTGACCAACACCTGAGTCGATGATTTAGATGTTGGACTAGGAAGAAAGGAAAGCATATTTTATACTCTGAGGAAGAAGTGAAAGGAAGAAGTGACTCTGAGACAGAGGAACAAAGAAGGTTGAAGACCCTTGGAACTTTAAGACAGCCCAAAGTTTGGAAAGAAATCAGAAGAAAGTGGAACACAGTTTTATCCTCAATTAATCTAATACTCTTGGTCTAGCAACAGAGTTCACAGCAGAAGATAAGGGGCAGGACAGAGGTATCTTTAATAGTTACTATTACACAGGACAATACTGAAGAAGGACTGGGGTTGGCAAGATTAGCTAGAAAGTGAGCGCAGAGAGAATGAGAGTTGAAATTAAATGCCCATGATCCGAGGCCTTTGATAGAACTCTAGAGTTGTGCTGTCCAATATGGTAGCCATCAGCCACATGTGGTTGGTCTGAATTGAGATGTGTTATACACATGGATTTCAAAGACTTAGCACAAAGATAAAGAACATGTCATTAATAACTCTTATGTTCACTATACGTTGAAATGATAATGTTTTAGAAATACTGGGTTAAATAAAACATTAATTTTGCCCATTTCTTATTTTTTAATGTCGCTACTAGAAAATTTAAAATTATGTATGTGGCTTGCATTATATTTCTCTTGGACAGTGCTGGTCTAGAGCCTCTCAAGTAACAGTGAAGAAATGAAAAAGACTTGGCATGACACTGTGCAAATAGTACATATGTATAATGTATAAGTGTATAAATATGGAAGAATTATCTAAGATTAAGAACAGAGTTGATATAAATATAAATGATATTGGCTACAATATTCTTATGCTACAATCATCAGATCTTATCCATGGCATAGATGTTGCCATCTGGCTTCTGCCTAGATAGGTGGCCAGCCCCACGATAGCTCTTGGCCTTTTTATCCTACCAAGGAAGTCACTACTTTTTCCTTTTTCCTTAGGAAAATTACACTTTCCCAAGCAATTATATCACATTGTTTCATTTTCTCATTTCATCTTATGATGATACCTCATGGAATACATTGGAAATCCCAGATAGATACTCTCATAAATTTTGTAATGGAGATTGAATTGTGGCCTTTTGGATTCCGGAGGGTCCATACCAGCCTTTGTTTTCATATAACATATGAGTTTCTTCATGCACCACTAGGCTTCTGGGCTGGAATATGACTTTGACCTTCCAAACCAATGAGAGCTTGGCTTCTCTTGAGACTTGAGAAAATTAGAGAAAATGCCTACAGCTTGTGCTGGACTTCTCTGATTCTCATGTCTTCGCTAAAGTCCATGTGATTACTTGCAGCTGTGTCTGATTTCTCACTTTATCACATAGAGTTATAAGATGGCCCCCAAGATTCCTGTCTCATTGGTGCACACATGCTAGAATCCTCTCTCCTTGAGTGTGGCAGACCTGTGAATGGGATGGGACAGACGCTTCCTCGATTAGGTAACATTACATGGCAAATGGTGCTGGAATGATCACCTGCAATTATTAAGTTATATAAGATTGTCGGACTAGAAAGGGATTGCAAATTAGAGAGTCATGTTCCTACTGGCCTGGAAGAAAGCAAACACCATGTTGTGAACTGCTTATGGGGCCACAAGCCAAGGAATGGCCAGTAGTCTCTGTGAGCTGAAAGAAGTCCCCAACTAACAGTTACCAAGATAATGGGAATGTCAGTCCTATGACCACAAGGAGCTGAATTCTGCCAACCACCTGAAAATCTTGGAAGAAGACCTTGGACTCCAAATGAAGAGTGCAGTGTGGCCGACACCTGGATGGCAGGCCTTCAATGCCCAAGGCAGAGGATCCAGTTCAGCTGTGCCTGGACTACTGATCCACAAAAACTATGCAATAATGGATTTGTGGTGTTTTCAGCCACTAGTTTGTGGTACTCAGTTACAAAGCACTAGGAAACTAATATGGACACACAATTATGAGTACTTACTATACACAAGACTTTTTTCATCAATCTAATAATCTACATTTTATGATTGAGTTGGAAAACAGATCTATGGAGCAGAAGACACTCAATCTTTGCTGGATTTAAATCAGGAAAGTCAGGTAAGAACAGTAATACTTTTGAAGAATAGTGTCTGCAAAACAAGACACTCAGAGAGGCCCTGGGAATTACATGTAATTCACTATGGCTCCCAGCAACACATTATAGGTTCTCCTTCAGTGGAGTCAGACAGCCCCAACAATTGTTAAGAATTTGGACACATGGGCAATTTCCAGAATAATTAGGTCATTCATATACAATCTCCAAACTTCCTGGAATACCAAGTTTCCCTGGGTGACTTCCAGCTTAGTCAGTTCTTTGTAAAATTGAGCCATATGTATAGGGCAAACACTTGATGTCTCAGACACATCTAGAGATTATACTCAAAAGACACTACAGAAACTCAAATAGCTCTGTAATTCTTCTAATTGTGTGACTCCACCAAGTTCAGATGAGTTGAGCAATGGGAAATTAATGCGATATCTAGTTGTCATCTCCTTGAACCTCATTTACTACGGTTACTACCACCACCACCACCACCACTACCAGCATCTAACATTTACCGAGCACTTACTATGAGCCAGGCACATTTCTAAGAATCTTAAAATATTATGTCATTTAATCCTCACAATACATAGTTCTATTGTCCCTATTTTACAGATGAGAAAACTGAGGTATAGGGAAGTTAAGTAGGTTGCCTAAGGATACACAAATGAGAGAGCCCAGAATCACTCCCAGGCAGACAGACGCAAATAATGACATTTCTGCTTCATGTACAGTTTGAATCTAAATATCTGGACTTAGTGGAACAAATCAACAACATTCTTGTTTTCTCCCTTCAGTTCTAGATTCAGTGAATTTAAATGTCTTCTTAAGAAATTACAATTTTTTGAGCAACACAGGGATAGGAAGGTAAGTCCCATGTTGAATCACTCAGTGTCCTATAATTCTTAATTTGCTGAAACTGCAGTAAACCTCTCCTTCTCAAGAATGTCATTTGATTGCTTTTAATAAACAATCCCAAGCTCTGCTTCAGGTTCCTTAACCTGGAAATGGTTAAAGGCACAAGCAGGCCATTCACTTTCGAGCAGCTGCTATCATGTCATGCAGTAAGTTCACCGGAGATTCATGATGAAAAATGCAAGACAAGCTGGAGATCCATGGTTCCATTAAATGGTCTTCTCTTGATATGAATCAAAGGTAGACAACTTCACTTCCTTTTCCTCCAAGTGACCTATATGCAGCAAATGAACTCACTGTTCTATGTTTATTTAGCTCAGGTCCTCATGTTTCTTCCTGACAAACATGCCTAACAAGCTCATGTGATCTCGCTAACTAGCTAGAGTCTTTCTTTTTCATTTTTCCTGGCTAAATAACAGATGGACCACACACCAGGGTCAGCGATGTTTGAAACCACTAAACCAGCCACACTAGTACTAAAAGGAGCATTTCTGCCGGGTACTGGGATTTCCTTTCAAGGTGTTTGCGTAGAGATAGGAGCTTTCTCTTTGATTGTGGGAGACTGTTTACTGTTTGGTTCTCAGTCCACATGCTCTATAATCTTTCCATTTCTTCTATTTCTTGCGGCCTTGTTTTTATTGACTTTGTAAAACTTGAAGTTACTCCAACCACAGATGTTCCTCTTATTTTTGCAGCACTACCAGTGGATAAGCAATGAAGATTATTCCCTTATTTCTGCTGCTCAGGAAATATACGTGTTCTCTTGATTCTTTTGAAATGTTTGATTATTTCAAGTTTCTCTTCAATATTGAAGCTTTCCTTTTGCATGCACTATTTGGCTTTTTTTTTTTTTAAGATTTTATTTATTGGGGCGTCTGGGTGGCGCAGTCGTTAAGCGTCTGCCTTCGGCTCAGGGCGTGATCCCGGCGTTCTGGGATCGAGCCCCACATCAGGCTCTTCCGCTAGCTCTTATTTATTTATTTGACAGAGATAGCCAGCGAGAGAGGGAACACAAGCAGGGGGAGTGGGAGAGGAAGAAGCAGGCTCCCAGTGGAGCAGGGAGCCTGATGCAGGGCTCGATCCCAGGACCCTGTGATCAGGCACTGAGCTTTGCAAAGGCAGACGCTTAACGACTGAGCCACCCAGGCGCCCCTATTTGACATTTTGAATCAAGATGCTTAGACATTCTTGGGATGGTGAAGGGGTGTGTTTTTATACAGAAAAATTCACCATTGCAAAGGAATAGCAGAACACAATATTGCAGGATAACCTGTGTTGAACCAAGGTAGCTGGTAGATGTATCAGGTGTATGTGTACTTGTGTTTTGTGTGTTCCTACATGGCTTAAGTCATCTGGATGTACTTTAATGTGTTCACCTGGTGTTCTGGCCGAGTAAATGATGCATGAGGAAGCAAAAAATTTGTGTTATGCTCAAATTGTTCCCTAAGATTTCCAATGCATTGACATGATGCTTATTCTCAAAACAAACATTATAACATAATTGTGTCATCAACTTTCAAATGGCCAGGAAAATATTTTTAATTAATATGCAATAATTCAGTAAATCCCTGCCCTCCTGGAACTTGCATTTTAGTGAAATTCAAATGTTCATATAATTTAAGCTTACTTTCAAATTTTGAGATCTATTTTAAATAGCTAAAAATATCTCTTATATGCAAATAAACCCAAGCTACTTAAAACTCATTCAAAGTCAGTTATTGCATACTAAATTTTTAAATAAATACTACATTTTAAGAGACAGTCTAAAGTCTTATAAATCAAAATGCAAACAAGCTTGTTTTCTAGAATGTCCATCAAAGATTGAAAACAAACAAATAGACAAACAAACCCTAGAATATTATTTGTGTCCCCAGAGTAGCATGTTACATATTAATACATATGTATTAATTAATACGTGATCTATATCCTTCTATTTGTATAAATGAAAAGAAAGACATGGAACCATCTACACTTAATGTTGAAGATGATGATTTCTGGATAGTGGGATACTTTGCTTTTGTCTTTGTATATATCTGTATTGTTTGCATTCTTTATAACAATTTTATAAAATAATACGGTGATTTTATATTAATGTGAAAAATTTTAAATACAAAAATTTCTAAGAATTAAAATCCATGAGCCCAATGACCATAATTAACAAACATCATTGTCATTTTAAGTCTTTTTTATAATAAAAAAAATTCCACAAAAATTGAAGATCACCAGAAACTGTTCTCAAGTACCATTCCCCACCCACTCACTCCTTATATATAATTGTGTTTATCCTTCCAGGCCATATAGAATGATTTTAAAATTGCAATTTAAAATGCAGTGCAAGATTAGAAATGTATTTTATGTGTTTTTTCCAGGTCCAGGCTTTTCTGATGAATAAACATATACAAAGATAGAGAAAATACTAGATAATAAATCTCCATATACCTATTATCCAGATTCAACAATTTATCAAGATTTTGCTACATAGAGTTTTTGAATTTAAAAGCAAAAACTGTAACTACTGCTCATCGTCTAGTTTGTTCAGTCACTAGACAAACACCTACTAAGGGAGACTGGGAAAACTACAATTAGTTGGGCTCCTACCATGTGCCAGGCACCAGGTCTTCCTTTTACGGACTCTAGGAGTCACAGCACCTCTGCATTGTCAGTAGTTTTATCACCACTGTTTGGAGTGAAAAATGAGGCTCAGAGCAATGAAGATTCGTGCCTAGGCTCAGCCAGTTGATTGTCTTTCTAGAACCAATTTCATACTGTGTGTAAGAGTCACCAGAGGTTACTATTCTGTTGAAGAATATAAATGAAGAACAACAAAATGAGAAGGTCCCACTCTGGGTCGTTGTGAATCAGTCCCCATATTCTTTGGATTGGAGGGCGATCCAGTATTGTTATAGGGACTTCAAGTCAGCAACTTTCGGTTAGTTATTTAATTTTTTAAAATGCCTGTTATGAGATGCCTGGGTGGCTCCGTTGGTAAAGCAACTGCCTTCGGTTCAGGGCCCTGGGATCGAGTCCCACATCAGGCTCCTTGCTCAGGGGAGATCCTGCTTCTCTCTCTGCCTGCAGCTCCCCCTGCTTGTGCGCTCTCTCTCCCTCTGACAAATAAATAAATAAAACCTCAAAAAAATAAAAATGCCTGTTCAAAGTTTAAGACATTTCCTGTAACTACTTGGATAGGAAACATTTTCCCTTTTCCTCCAAAAAAAAAAAAAAATGTAATTAATGATTCAATATACTCCTGTCAGTTCTTACTCTCTATAGCTCCTAATCCCAGTTGACCAACAACCATAATTACAAAAAACAATTTTAACTGTAATTTGCAGACTTGCAGATCGATCTATCATGGATATTTTCCAAAGCAGTTTTGAAACTTCTTGGCTGCCATGTTGCTTATGTGTTGTTAGACTCATACACTACAGGAAACACCTCGTAACCATTCTTGATCTTGACTATTTCAAAATAAGCAGACGTGAATGCTCCAGTGTGTCAATGCTCTTAGTCAGTCTTGTGGTGAAGGAGTTTGGTATTCCAGGACATATTTTGATTTAATAAGCATAGAATGTCACCATTTAGAAGCACAGGATGCACAATGATTCAGCTCTTTTGAGACACTGTTGAGATAAAAGAAACTCGACTATCCAGTGTCTTCCAGTTTATAGGTATACAATTTTAGGACAGAAAATGTCTTACTCTACATTTCAGTTTGTCTTTGTATCCTAAACTCTCCAGTCTTCAGGGAAGGAAAATAGCCTTAAAATCATCTGGGATCAGCTAGAGCTCTTCATTCTGCAAATGTGGAAGGAGATCCAATTTTTGTTTTATTTATATTTTGTTTCATGTAGTTCTTGTTTGGTTTTCTTTTGCCGCACAGAACAATGCCAAGTTACTGTACTGTCACACAAGGGATATGACCATGCATCAGTCCCTGATATTAAAAATAACAGAAAACAGCCACCACCAAACCTTAGTATGAACAGAGACCAATAATTTTTTAAGGCTGCCATAAAATGCAATTGCAAGCTTGCAAATTCAAAATACCTAACGACAAGAGTTAGAAAAAAAAGCCGGGAAGGAAGATTGTCCCATTCTAGGTGTTTACTAAATCAAGTAAAATTATGTTCAAAAGTGGGCTTCTAATTCTACTTTTCCATTTATTATTCACATGTAGAACTTTTTCATGTTTTGCAAATGTCTCCTGGCTAAAACATTTTTTTATATAGCCCTATTACTGTATTTTGATCCTGTGCCTTTAATCTTTTCCTAAACTACAGACCCTCAAAATGTATTATACCTCTGTAACTGACCTTGGTGATGAGGTAACTTACTGGTTTTCTTTCCTTCCTTCCTTCCTTCCTTCCTTTTTTTTTTTTTTTT